>NC_048231.1:103647979-103650199 GCF_002007445.2 Ailuropoda melanoleuca
TTGGTTAGAGAAACAAGTGTGGTTGAAATAATACAAATTTCCTTGGAAACGAATCTTCACTTTGGAATAAGCGGCAGACTTTTTTTTCCAGCTTTTGCGATGCCATCTTTGTTGCAGTGGGAAGCTGGTGTGCAGAGTACCGTCAGCCGCTGTCATTTGCAAGCCCTTACTTCCTGGATGTCAGTATTGGGGCTGCCCAGGGTACGTGCACCATATTACTAATAGTCATGCTGATTACCTCCCTGGGGCTGCAATTTTGTTCTCAGCTGGGGACCCCGAGCTTCAGAGAGAGAAAATATCTTGTGTAAAATCATGGGTAGGTTGGTGGTGGCAAGAAAGGGATTCGAACATGGGTCTGACCTCAAGGAGCTTATTCAAGATATGTCCTTCCTGTCTCTCCATCCGTTGTCATGCCCTGCGCTCAGCTGTGCTGGGCAGGGCCACGGAGGTCATGGCCTCATGGTGGACCACTTGTTCCGAGAAAGATCGGAACCACAAGAGGCTAATGCTGGCCCAGGCATGAAGGGGGCAATAAATCCAGTCTGGGTGAGAAAATAGAATGAAAAAGCTCAGTGCTTTCAGAAACAGACCAGCCGTCCCCAGTTTTGTTACGTGTTTGGTGCTCTTCATGGGCCTATGGAAACGCAGGTACAAACACACGCTCCCGGAGCAGATGGAGTGGCCGGAGGGTTACCCACTGTTCGGGATGATCTGTTCCGAGGCACGTGTTTATTCCTGTGTGGAGTCACAGCATCTGCCAGAGTCGAAAATTTTCATGCAAAGAAAACCTACAAATATCTGACCGAATGGGGAAACCAAGACCCCGCAAACTGGACATTGTTGGCACCAGCACCTGTAGCTCTCAGAACAACCCGAACCCCCAGGAGAATAAACAGGCTGTGAGCGTGTTGTCTGGAAAGAAAGGAGCACTCACAGAAGCCCAGGAACCATATGGAGCGTGAGTGCGTTAGAATAGGCTGGACCGGGGAACTGGAGTCCTCGAGGAGCCGCCCGCTCCGTGAAGGGTCTGAGTATGACTTCGAGAGGCACGAACCAGACTTCGAATGTTGACTGCAAGTCCCAACAACCCGCTGACTGCACACATGAAAACGGCTGTGTTATTCTGTTTCCTTATTCATAACAGTGGAATTCTAACATGAATTGCAAAAGAACACAAGCACTGGTTATCACTTCTGTAGGATTTACCTCTACCTTGCTCGGAATGTCTGAACGGAGAGGCTGCTCAGAGGAAGAGAGAAGCAGGTGTGTGCAGAGGGCGGGGCCGTGGGGGAGGGCTGCTGGGAGGAGTGGTGGCTGCGTGGTGGCCATGTGGTGGCCGCGTGGCCCCCACTGTCGCGAAGCTCGGAGCTGGACCAGGGCCGCCGGGACACCTTACAGCCACGTCTGCTCCATGGGGCCGGCTCCCTTCTCCAACCGACAGAGGGGAGGCGGACAGCTGCCTCCCCTTCCCACCCTCTGCCTCCCCTGGCCGGATGAATTCTCTCCCTGTCGGAGGAAAAGGGGCTCCTTCTGGGTGGCATCTGGGTTCGATAAAGGTGCCTGCGGGCTGATGTAAAAAGGGAGGAGTTACTCGTGTCACACACCAGCCAGAGCTCCGGGTACAAACCACGCTCAAAGACAAATCCAGTCCTGTGCACAGCCTCGCCTGCAGGAAGCCCTACCCGCCGGACAGGGAAGGCCCAGGGGGCTTGGACGCACGTGGAGTTTTCTCTTCCAGGGGAACAGCTGCGTGACTGAGCTTGGACAGTTTCAGAAACAGACACAAAAGCATCCGCTTAAGAAAACAAAACCGCACACAACACTTAACTCATTGAGGTGATTTAGTGGTGGCTTCATGTCGCTTTTGGCTGAGGTGCTGGAAGAAATCTTGTGTATACAGACTTAAATTTGATACCAATACTTTGTCTCCCATTCAAATATTTCTCATCAAAGACCAGACCCCAAGCCCCATGAAAAAAAATGCTGACGCAGGAATTACCCAGGCATGGAGACATGCGACTTGCTAAAAATTAAGTGCAAATAAACCTTATTTTATGTATGTGGTGGCTGCGGGCTAAGCAAGCAGGTGGAGGGGCTGCCCCCTCTCGTTCCATCCGCCCTCAGGTGTCCGCGGAGCAACTGAACCACGGTGCTAACAATGACATGATTGTACCCACATGTTCCCTTTTCCCCAAACATCTGTCTTCTTCCCCCCCCCCA
>NC_048231.1:103650725-103661781 GCF_002007445.2 Ailuropoda melanoleuca
AAAAAAAACAAACACAGGAGCACTGATGCGCCTCTCAGGATTTCTCTCACCCTCTCAGGCCATACCCACACCTGCCTCCACCCTTTCACCTGACGCTCCTTCTTACACCCCATCTCCAGCCTTGTTCTTCTTTTTTCTCAAAAATTTATTCCATCCTTCTCACTGACGGTCCCCCCAAAACTTTGGAAAATTATAGGTATCTAATATATCTACATTTTCAAAACCCTTGTGACAGCGAGTAACAATATTGCACTTTGACCCATCGAAACAGAAAGACTATCATCTCGGCATTTTATTAGTTAAAAGAATATTTTAAAAAGTAGTCCATGCACCCTAGCATCTAGGAAAATATACTACTTTTTAGCTTGGTTAGAGAAACAAGTGTGGTTGAAATAATACAAATTTCCTTGGAAACGAATCTTCACTTTGGAATAAGTGGCAGACTTTTTTTCCAGCTTTTGCGATGCCATCTTTGTTGCAGTGGGAAGCTGGTGTACAGAGTACCGTCAGCCGCTGTCATTTGCAAGCCCTTACTTCCTGGATGTCAGTATTGGGGCTGCCCAGGGTACGTGCACCATATTACTAATAGTCATGCTGATTACCTCCCTGGGGCTGCAATTTTGTTCTCAGCTGGGGACCCCGAGCTTCAGAGAGAGAAAATATCTTGTGTAAAATCATGGGTAGGTTGGTGGTGGCAAGAGAGGGATTCGAACATGGGTCTGACCTCAAGGAGCTTACTCAAGATGTGTCCTTGCTGTCTCTCCATCCGTTGTCACGCCCTGCGCTCAGCTGTGCTGGGCAGGGCCACGGAGGTCATGGCCTCATGGTGGACCACTTGTTCCGAGAAAGATTGGAACCACAAGAGGCTAATGCTGGCCCAGGCATGAAGGGGGCAATAAATCCAGTCTGGGTGAGAAAATAGAATGAAAAAGCTCAGTGCTTTCAGAAACAGACCAGCCGTCCCCAGTTTTGTTACGTGTTTGGTGCTCTTCATGGGCCTATGGAAACGCAGGTACAAACACACGCTCCCGGAGCAGATGGAGTGGCCGGAGGGTTACCCACTGTTCAGGATGATCTGTTCCGAGGCACGTGTTTATTCCTGTGGGGAGTCACAGCATCTGCCAGAGTCGAAAATTTTCACGCAAAGAAAACCTACAAATATCTGACCGAATGGGGAACCAAGACCCCGCAAACTGGACATTGTGGGCACCAGCACCTGTAGCTCTCAGAACAACCCGAACCCCCAGGAGAATAAACAGGCTGTGAGCGTGTTGTCTGGAAAGAAAGGAGCACTCACAGAAGCCCAGGAACCATATGGAGCGTGAGTGCGTTAGAATAGGCTGGACCGGGGAACTGGAGTCCTCGAGGAGCCGCCCGCTCCGTGAAGGGTCTGAGTATGACTTCGAGAGGCACGAACCAGACTTCGAATGTTGACTGCAAGTCCCAACAACCCGCTGACTGCACACATGAAAACGGCTGTGTTATTCTGTTTCCTTATTCATAACAGTGGAATTCTAACATGAATTGCAAAAGAACACAAGCACTGGTTATCACTTCTGTAGGATTTACCTCTACCTTGCTCGGAATGTCTGAACGGAGAGGCTGCTCAGAGGAAGAGAGAAGCAGGTGTGTGCAGAGGGCGGGGCCGTGGGGGAGGGCTGCTGGGAGGAGTGGTGGCTGCGTGGTGGCCATGTGGTGGCCGCGTGGCCCCCACTGTCGCGAAGCTCGGAGCTGGACCAGGGCCGCCGGGACACCTTACAGCCACGTCTGCTCCATGGGGCCGGCTCCCTTCTCCAACCGACAGAGGGGAGGCGGACAGCTGCCTCCCCTTCCCACCCTCTGCCTCCCCTGGCCGGATGAATTCTCTCCCTGTCGGAGGAAAAGGGGCTCCTTCTGGGTGGCATCTGGGTTCGATAAAGGTGCCTGCAGGCTGATGTAAAAAGGGAGGAGTTACTCGTGTCACACACCAGCCAGAGCTCCGGGTACAAACCACGCTCAAAGACAAATCCAGTCCTGTGCACAGCCTCGCCTGCAGGAAGCCCTACCCGCCGGACAGGGAAGGCCCAGGGGGCTTGGACGCACGTGGAGTTTTCTCTTCCAGGGGAACAGCTGCGTGACTGAGCTTGGACAGTTTCAGAAACAGACACAAAAGCATCCGCTTAAGAAAACAAAACCGCACACAACACTTAACTCATTGAGGTGATTTAGTGGTGGCTTCATGTCGCTTTTGGCTGAGGTGCTGGAAGAAATCTTGTGTATACAGACTTAAATTTGATACCAATACTTTGTCTCCCATTCAAATATTTCTCATCAAAGACCAGACCCCAAGCCCCATGAAAAAAAATGCTGACGCAGGAATTACCCAGGCATGGAGACATGCGACTTGCTAAAAATTAAGTGCAAATAAACCTTATTTTATGTATGTGGTGGCTGCGGGCTAAGCAAGCAGGTGGAGGGGCTGCCCCCTCTCGTTCCATCCGCCCTCAGGTGTCCGCGGAGCAACTGAACCACGGTGCTAACAATGACATGATTGTACCCACATGTTCCCTTTTCCCCAAACATCTGTCTTCTTCCCCCCCCCAACCAAAAATACACATACCCAGAAAGAAGGTCACCGTGGCGCTGAAGTTCCAAACTATTATATAAATACTGTCTGTCTGAATACTTTCTGTCCCTCTCTCATTGGCTTTTTGTGCATAGAAGATATAAAATAGACCTTTGAGAGTTCCACGAAATCATTCTACTTTATGCTCCCATATCCCATAAAATGCACAATGAGAGGCATGAATATAACTTTTATACCCAGAGTGAGTCCCTAGCCTAGACAGTAGCTGTGCCTTTGCCTAGTTGACTGGACTAGTTATCTCAAGCAGACCGCAAGGGGGTCGTTGGAGACTGCCATGCTGACCAACGAACTTTGAATTCTTTTGTGGCCACAAATAGCTCACGTACTCCAAGGCAGCCTTCTTATCTGCAAATGTTATCAGTCACAAAGCATTTGAGCAAGAAAATGGGGAGGAACCACACCATCAGAGGCCCAGGCGGTCAGCCTCCGGAGACTTCTCGGTCACATCGTTTGTGTGCACGGTGGACAGGAGGTAAAGGGGTTCATGGATACACAAATGCATAAGCTTTGAGAGGAGTGGGGAGTGCATGGTATAACTTGCAATGAGAGTCCAAATCTGAGACTCACAAGAACAGGACTGGACAATAGTTATTATACCAACAATCTGAACTAGGGTCATAATTGCAAACGTTTCACTGAAGTTTGGGTGTTTTGTGATTAGATCGTGAACAGAAATGCAGGACAGATCTAGAAAATCAGAGTTACAAGAAACCCAAAAGCTGATCTAAACCCAATGCCCTCATTCTACCCCAAAAAAGCAAGACCTGAAGAGCGGTAATTTGCCCAAGATGATGGACGGCAGGCTTCCCAGCCCCTTCTTTCTCTCCACACGTTGTGCCCAAGCTGTGTGCTAACAAAAAGCACGAAGCCCTTTACAACAGTCTACAAAAAAGTGTTTTATGTCAAAAAAATTTAAGGGCAAAAAAATAATAGGTAATCAACAGGTATCAATGTGTGTGTATAAGAAATACATTAATATGCATTTATGATATGCATTAATTATATTTGCATAAACTGTATTTTCTTATATATTTGTGTGTATTGTGGTAGACAGAACAGTGCTCCCCCAACGATGCCCACCACCTAAGTCCCAGAACCTTTGACTATGTCACCTTACATGGCAAAACGGACTCTGCAGCTGTGATGACATCAAGGACCTTCAGGTGGGAAGATGAGCCTGGATTGTCCTAGAGGGGCCAACATCATCACAAGGGCCTGATAAGGGTGAGAAGGCAGCGGGAGGGGCAGAGAGGTGAGGACAGGAGCGGAGGTCAGAGGCTAGAAGGTGGTACCCAGCTGGCTGAGAAGATGCACCAAGGGCCTCTTGCCCCGGTGCGTGGGTGGCCTCAGAGCCGGGCAGGCAGGGAAGCAGGCTCGAGCCTTTGGAAGGACACAGCCCTGCCCGCACCTTGAGCTTCGCCTGGGAGATCCATTTCAGACTTCTGACCTCCGAACTACGGAGTAAATTTGTGTGGTTGTAGCACGGAGTGTGTGGTCCTTTGTTACAGCAGCAATACGAAACCAGTGCATGAGAATTTTTACGTAAAAAATACGATATGTACAGGAGTTCCTGTTGCCTATCAGTACTGTTTCTTCTCTTACGTGCTCTTCCTTCGTATGAGGTAGAGCCAATCTAACTAGTCCTTCACCAACTAAATCTTCAGCTGTTTAAACCACTGTACTAATACCACGTAGAAGAGGCCTGAATATTGTAGTTTGAAACTGTGCTTTACACGTTATCTCAGTTAAGTAGATGCCATTGTAGATCTCCCTTTGGGGTCAGGCCACCCCGGGGTGGAGTCCCAGTGATGCCCATACTCATCACTCAGGCAGTGGCCATGGTTTCTCCCAAACAACGGGCATCCCAGTCCCGACGTCCTGCCGTTCGTTGTGAGCGCGTCTCCTGCAACGTCACCAACGCAGTAGGGAAGTCCTGGGCGAAATTACGGGCACATGCCTTCCCCCCGCCCCGGCTTCCTAACACTTCACCAAGCTCACTCTTCCCATGCCCAGCTATGCCCCCCTGACCATTTTGCAAACTCCTGTGGCACCCCGTAAAGCCTTCCTCACTTCTCCCATTCCGAAAGGCAAAACCAACCCTTCCTCAGCATTTTCCTCGTGGACACAGAAAGCACATGTATTACGTCGTGTGTCTAACTTCTTTTTCATCCCCACTTCTGCATTTTCAACGGTGCGGCTCGTACCTACAAAGCGTTCAGTAAACCCTTGTGAAGACTCCTCATGTCCTTTGGGCCTTACAGTGGGTAACCAGAGTGTCACATTCTCTGGAAAGGCCACGAAAGACTTTGTCTTGGACCTGGGCCATTCAGGTTAGTAGCTGCCACAGGCTCCTTGGTAAGTATCACTACGGAGCCCTATATGCAACCAACACTAACCCTTCTATGGACTGAGCGGGGCTTTTCTTTGGAATGACAAGAAGACAGCTCTTGGTGCACGATGAGGAGAAATCAGTAGGGCCTCCCACGGCACTGGAGTCCACTTCTCTACTTCTTGGTCAAGACAGTAATCGGGGACCTGCAACACCCATTCGGGTGACACGGGTACATTCAGGATGTGCGCAGAGAGCACTCGACCTACAAATGACGGTTCGCACGGAGTCCTTCAGTAGGGAGAGCACACATTCCTTTTGCCAAGTGACTGATCAGATCAAATAGCACAGCACCTCCAATCAGGCCTCCTGGGCCTCCAGAGAAGAACCAGTCCTTAAGAAGGTGGTGGTACCAGAGGCTGATATGGCTGGGTCTGCAAACTGAGACAGTTTGGTGTGCAGAACGAATGACATTATGGCCCAGAACTCCCCACAAAGAAGCTGGCGTATGAGATGGACAAACGGAAAGACTGGCTACCTTACACTGTACAATTCTTCAAACTTCATTATCATTGAGTCCTCGACTCAAGAATAATCAGAAAGATTTTTAAAACATATTCCCCTTCTTTTTTTTTTTTAAGATTTTATTTATTTATTTGACAGAGAAAGCCAGTGAGAGAGGGAACACAAGCAGGAAGAGTGGGAGAGGAAAAAGCAGGCTCCCAGTGGAGGAGCCTGATGTGGGGCTCGATCCCAGATCGCCGGGATCACGCCCTGAGCCGAAGGCAGACGCTTAACGACTGCGCTACCCAGGTGCCCCAACGTATTCCCCTCCTTATTAGTTTTTTTTGTTTAAGGCAATTTTTTACAGCTCCATTTCCTAAGTAACGTAAGGAGTGAGCACACCAAGACGTTTTTAAACACTTGCAGGAAAACACTTTTGCCACTTAAACATTCCAGGGAAAAGTACAGAGAGGCAGCCATCGTGTGAAGAGTTCAGCTATATCAGCATGTTTATTGAAAAAATAATTCCAAGTCTGACAGGTTACTCAGCCTTTAAAGTAAAAGATTTAGAGAGTTCGTAAAAATCCACGGACAGAAAACCAAAACCTTCCAAGGTGAATATCCCCATTTCTTCCCAGCTGGGCAATTTAATTCAGGCCTTTCCCCAGTCGCCCACACTGACTCGCAGGCGGCCTGGGGTACGGGCTCTGGGAGCACCTGCCGTCCATCCGAGCGGGGGCCGACTCCCGCCCCGGCCACCGAGCTCAGTCCCCCACCTGACACAGTACGCGGTGTCAGGACCACGTGACTCTGCTGTCCTCTCTTGGCTTTAACTCTTCTGCCACTCACCGCCAAGAGATTACGAACAAAAGCTGCCGCTTTAATCCCCATTTGTTACACTAAAAATGCAGAATTAAAGAAAAATGAGGAAAGTTTAATATTACAGGGAATGTGATTGATAACATTGTGTCACGTTATGAGTTTTAATATTATAAACTGAGTTTTATGTTACTCTCTTATAATAGTGACATATTTAACATTTTAAGACTGGATATAATAATTTTATGGGGTAATATGGATATTATTAGATGATTATGCTGTAGTGCTTTGTCAAATTCTTGTATATCAAGTACAAAAAAAAAAAAACTACAATAAACATAAGGGGAAATTCTGCCTTCCGCCAAGCGAGAGAAGACACCCCACCCTGAGCTGGGCCCACGCGGTCCAGCCCATCTCAGGGATCTGCATTGTGCCCTTTCCATGGCATCGGATAATATCCAAGAATTGTATTTTATCCCCATAAATAATGTAAAGCCATTTGTTGCAGGCTGCCGTGGCCCCGTCTGTTTCATTCTCCGTGGCTCTCCCCCCACCCCCCAGGCCCTCTTTCCCAGCTGGGAACGTGTTTTCAAGGCAACCTGGATTCACAGTCTCAGGCAGGGCTAGGGGCGACGACAGGAGCAGACACTGGGATGTCTCCTCCAGCAACGCTGCTTAAACGTCAGCGGTGATGGTGAGAGTCAGAAATAAGGAAGGGGGAGAGATCATATTTGGGGAGATTCCAACACTTGAGACCACACAGGGCAGAGACGGGGAGGGTGTGGGCATGAACACGAGGTCAAGTGCAAGGCTCAGACTGATACTGATAGCCAGGTGTGGCCGTGCCTCGTCCTCTCCATGCCCTAGGTGTGGATTTGAGCATTTCGAGTATTGTCCACTCATCTCGCGACATTTCTAAAGGAAGCACTGTCATCGCTCCTTTGTAGGTTAATGAAACTCTTGTTCTCACCCCTCCCTTCTTGGCACGCGTGCTTCTGACTCATTGCTCCCGCGGGGTGGGGGCATCACCGCGTGAAAGGCTGTATTCTGCGTGGGGAGCTGGACAAGACAAGAGGCACTCGGTCCTTTTTCTTTCCTTCTACTTTTTGAGCAAGAAGTTACTTACAGAAAGGATGAGAAAGTTAAGGTGAGGCTGCAGGAATAAAAACAGAAAATAAAACAGGGTCCTGCTACCCCTAGTCTCACATGAGCCCACGATTTGGCACAAACATGAGGGTTTAAAAGGGACAAGCTGCAAGAAGAAAATGGAGATGTGTTATCATAGGGTGGGGGCTCTTGGTTTAGTTGGATAAAGGCACTGAGAAGTCCTGCTCACCATCACCTCAGGAAGGAGCAGGGGTATGTTAAGTGAAGACACAGAATCACAAAGGTTCTCCACATCAGCTCGCCTGTTACTGACTCTCCACAAATCCACTCTCTCCACAAAAGCTTCCATCATGCCCAGGATTCACATTCATCATTTTCGAACCCAGTGAAAGGGAAACGGGAAAATTTACCTTCACTTTCAAATGCATCCTAGCCATCTTGTTACTTTTGTCCTCCTTGCTCTCTTCTATTGCCAAACATATATATTCTGTGTCTGTGTCACACGGATACAGATATAATACAATATTGATGTGGATTTAGTTACAGACGCAGAACAGGTGTCGATCCTGATACAGATGCAGGTTATATGCAGCTGTGTGGTTACGTCTCTGTTAGCTTCAAAATTTAAATATCTGTGGCCATCGTGGCAAGCCTAGTGAAGAAGTGGCCTAGCGGAAATGTGTCCCACACTAAGAACACCCACTCTGGGTCTGCCCGGGTCACCCTTACACTTTCTGGGACCGTTTGAGAAGGAAAGCAGGCCTCGTAACGGCCTATCATAACGTCCACCCTGTAACGCACAACACAGCGATGCGTCCATAGTCAAGTCTCCGCGAGAAAATTTACGTCAGTAGTTGGACACGTCGACCCTCATTTCAGGTCCAAATGACAGATCTGAGTGTGATTCATTACTTCAATAATTCGAGTTCTCTCATTCACCTGACCAGAACTTAAAGGAATCCAGGCAGCCTCACGGGACTCACACCCAGGACCTCATGAAAATCCAACACTGAAATTACAAGATGGTAATGTGACCACCTCACCTTTTTTGCTGTCATAGTCTGTTTTTAGGAGGTATGGTGTCAGTCAGAGCAGTCCCCAGAGCCCCTCAAGACAGGCATCTTTCTCCTGTTGGGCTGATGATAGGAACTACGAGCTCAAAGGTAGGCCTTCGCCAAAACCTCGCCATCAGGAACGAAGGGCAACCAGCTGGAGATCAAAATTGACCCAGGGCAGCAAAACATTTGCACAGTGGCTTTATGTGACAATTATTTGGAAGGCTGGATGTCTGTGTTTTACATTCTAACGTTTCGCTAGTACAGAACTCTTCTCTTACTTACATGGGAAGAGGGTAACCAACATGGGGCCAGCTCAAGGAGCCCTATATGAAAACCAGAGCTTTGACCAAAGCACCAAGAAAGACTTGGGCTTGATGAAGAGTTTATTCACAGTTCTCCCTTGTTGAAGAAAAGCAATCAGCCTACCAAACAAAGACAAAGACATTAGGAGTCAGCACTTTGCACATTTATCCCCCTAACTTGGGAGCAGCCAAATATATAAACCAATTAGTAACAAAATGAAAGCAGCACATAAATGCTAACACAGTAATCATGGGGGCTCGCACACCCCACGCACTGCAATGGACAGGTCGTGGGAGCAGAAGCCGAGCAGGGACACAAGGGCGCTGAATGACACGCTGGACCCGATGGATGTCACAGGCACATTCAGACAATTCACCCTAAAGCAGCAGAACACACGTTCTTCTCGAGCGCACACAGAACACTCTCCAGGATAGATCTCATACGGGGCCACAAACCAGGTCTCAACTGGTACAAAACAACTTTGCTCAAATACTTTCGTTGATATTTTCTAAGGACTCAAACCATTAGACTTCCTAGTTATACAGGTCTACCCAAAGTTGAACGATGTAACGCTCTCACGTGGCTGGCTACATTTAGCAATGATAAGAGTAAACAACTTTGCATGTGTGCACTGGCTTATGATTTTCAGAAAATGCCCCATCCGATGCTCAGACCCACCTTTGGTGGGCTAGGTTTTACGAGGTGGGCCTGGTTTTCTTTTCTTTCCTTTTTCTTTTTCTGGTTTTCACAGAACTAGTTGGAAAGAGCTGGAACACCCCATACAGGCTCTTCCTCTCTTCCTGCTCTGCCCCACTTCACCACGGCCGCCTTGCGCCCAGCCTTCGGTGACCGCTCCTTGGGGAGCCCCTAGGCTGGCTGTCATGACACCTTCTACCTCTCCATCCATTCCAGGGTCGCAGTGCGGACGAAGGACAGGCCCAGTTGTCCCCGCTTGTCTGGACTCTGGGCTCCCTGAGTCAGGAACCACAGCTGTCTTGTCTCTGTGCCAGTGTCTTAATGAATGCATGAGGCCACCAGCACGTGCACGATGCCCTGTGCCCACACGAGACTGAGCATGTGGCAGGTGGTAGGCTCACAGAACCCACCAGCAAAACGAATGCGAAAGAGACGAAGGCATTTATTAACAATGCCTTTGATTCCCAAAAAGCAATATTCACATTCTGAGCAGCCGGGTGCCCTGTAACATGGCAGGACTGGAGTCTCTAAGTTGTCCAGCCTGGTCCACCCAGAGCACCACGGCCGCTTCCATGAAAACCATCAGACAGACCTAAGTTCAAATCTTGTTTCTGCTACTCGTTAGCTGGGCGAAGTTTGGCAAGTCTGCTAGCCTCTCCAACCTCAGAGTGCAGATGCTAGCGTCTCTGCGTCTCCAAAGTGTAAATAATAAAATCATCCTTAAGAGGTAGAGAGAAACAAGATGGTGTATGAAGAGCACAAGAACATGTTTAAGACGAAAATAACTCATTAAAATGCCACAAAAAGCACGGGTGAGTGGGAAGAGGACAGAATGAAAAGCCAGCTCTGAACATGGTGAGAAAAAAAAAAATCAGAAGACATTTAGGGATGCAACTGCACTATTATTAATGTTATTATTTATAAAGCATGTTAAGTGAGGAAGACATTTTACCAAACACAGACAATAGTATGGTCTCTATTTTTACTTAACAATTGCAAAGACATAAAACAAGCCTCCTGATGGTCTGACACAGTCAGATGTTTCGATGGTGCTTTAAAGCACATGAAGAATGCGACTCCTGCTGTTCGCGCTGCACGTGATTTATGTCCACAAAGTCAGCTCGTTACCACGCCTCCTCCGAAGAACCCGGAGAACGCGGGGGACGAAGAGGATAGGGAGACTTGTCGTTGGCTGTATCTTTATCCCACAACTTTAAAAAAAAATATTCCAACCAAAGCTAGAATGGAACCCGAAATGTCAAGAAATAGGAAAAAGAGGGGCGCCTGGGTGGCACAGCGGTTAAGCGTCTGCCTTCGGCTCAGGGCGTGATCCTGGTGTTATGGGATCGAGCCCCACATCAGGCTCCTCCGCTATGAGCCTGCTTCTTCCTCTCCCACTCCCCCTGCTTGTGTTCCCTCTCTCACTGGCTGTTTCTATCTCTGTGAAACAAATAAATAAAATCTTAAAAAAAAAAAAGAAATAGGAAAAAGAATTACTATTCTGGAAGAACTTATAGAAATACAAGTAAGTGTATACTGTGGATATAAATCCAAGTCTTGGCCAAGCTATGGGGGGTGCAGAACCTCAAAGCCTTGCTCCCCTTGCCACAGCCC
>NC_048231.1:103662298-103676241 GCF_002007445.2 Ailuropoda melanoleuca
TATTCACAGTTCTCCCTTGTTGAAGAAAAGCAATCAGCCTACCAAACAAAGACAAAGACATTAGGAGTCAGCACTTTGCACATTTATCCCCCTAACTTGGGAGCAGCCAAATATATAAACCAATTAGTAACAAAATGAAAGCAGCACATAAATGCTAACACAGTAATCATGGGGGCTCGCACACCCCACGCACTGCAATGGACAGGTCGTGGGAGCAGAAGCCGAGCAGGGACACAAGGGCGCTGAATGACACGCTGGACCCGATGGATGTCACAGGCACATTCAGACAATTCACCCTAAAGCAGCAGAACACACGTTCTTCTCGAGCGCACACAGAACACTCTCCAGGATAGATCTCATACGGGGCCACAAACCAGGTCTCAACTGGTACAAAACAACTTTGCTCAAATACTTTCGTTGATATTTTCTAAGGACTCAAACCATTAGACTTCCTAGTTATACAGGTCTACCCAAAGTTGAACGATGTAACGCTCTCACGTGGCTGGCTACATTTAGCAATGATAAGAGTAAACAACTTTGCATGTGTGCACTGGCTTATGATTTTCAGAAAATGCCCCATCCGATGCTCAGACCCACCTTTGGTGGGCTAGGTTTTACGAGGTGGGCCTGGTTTTCTTTTCTTTCCTTTTTCTTTTTCTGGTTTTCACAGAACTAGTTGGAAAGAGCTGGAACACCCCATACAGGCTCTTCCTCTCTTCCTGCTCTGCCCCACTTCACCACGGCCGCCTTGCGCCCAGCCTTCGGTGACCGCTCCTTGGGAGCCCCTAGGCTGGCTGTCATGACACCTTCTACCTCTCCATCCATTCCAGGGTCGCAGTGCGGACGAAGGACAGGCCTAGTTGTCCCTGCTTGTCTGGACTCTGGGCTCCCTGAGTCAGGAACCACAGCTGTCTTATCTCTGTGCCAGTGTCTTAATGAATGCATGAGGCCACCAGCACGTGCACGATGCCCTGTGCCCACACGAGACTGAGCATGTGGCAGGTGGTAGGCTCACAGAACCCACCAGCAAAACGAATGGGAAAGAGACGAAGGCATTTATTAACAATGCCTTTGATTTCCAAAAAGCAATATTCACATTCTGAGCAGCCGGGTGCCCTGTAACATGGCAGGACTGGAGTCTCTAAGTTGTCCAGCCTGGTCCACCCAGAGCACCACGGCCGCTTCCATGAAAACCATCAGACAGACCTAAGTTCAAATCTTGTTTCTGCTACTCGTTAGCTGGGCGAAGTTTGGCAAGTCTGCTAGCCTCTCCAACCTCAGAGTGCAGATGCTAGCGTCTCTGCGTCTCCAAAGTGTAAATAATAAAATCATCCTTAAGAGGTAGAGAGAAACAAGATGGTGTATGAAGAGCACAAGAACATGTTTAAGACGAAAATAACTCATTAAAATGCCACAAAAAGCACGGGTGAGTGGGAAGAGGACAGAATGAAAAGCCAGCTCTGAACATGGTGAGAAAAAAAAAAATCAGAAGACATTTAGGGATGCAACTGCACTATTATTAATGTTATTATTTATAAAGCATGTTAAGTGAGGAAGACATTTTACCAAACACAGACAATAGTATGGTCTCTATTTTTACTTAACAATTGCAAAGACATAAAACAAGCCTCCTGATGGTCTGACACAGTCAGATGTTTCGATGGTGCTTTAAAGCACATGAAGAATGCGACTCCTGCTGTTCGCGCTGCACGTGATTTATGTCCACAAAGTCAGCTCGTTACCACGCCTCCTCCGAAGAACCCGGAGAACGCGGGGGACGAAGAGGATAGGGAGACTTGTCGTTGGCTGTATCTTTATCCCACAACTTTAAAAAAAAATATTCCAACCAAAGCTAGAATGGAACCCGAAATGTCAAGAAATAGGAAAAAGAGGGGCGCCTGGGTGGCACAGCGGTTAAGCGTCTGCCTTCGGCTCAGGGCGTGATCCTGGTGTTATGGGATCGAGCCCCACATCAGGCTCCTCCGCTATGAGCCTGCTTCTTCCTCTCCCACTCCCCCTGCTTGTGTTCCCTCTCTCACTGGCTGTTTCTATCTCTGTGAAACAAATAAATAAAATCTTAAAAAAAAAAAAGAAATAGGAAAAAGAATTACTATTCTGGAAGAACTTATAGAAATACAAGTAAGTGTATACTGTGGATATAAATCCAAGTCTTGGCCAAGATATGGGGGGTGCAGAACCTCAAAGCCTTGCTCCCCTTGCCACAGCCCGCGGGAGAGCGCACCCCCTGACCCGCCATGGCCAGGCGACCCTGTGGGCACTCACAGACCGCGGGCGCTATCCTGCTGGACCCGCTGTCGCTATCCTGCTGGACCCGCTGTCGCTTCTGCGACATGGCCACCTCTACAGCCTTGCCAGTGATAGAGGTCGGTGCCTTACCTTGGCTCCCGTNTACTATTCTGGAAGAACTTATAGAAATACAAGTAAGTGTATACTGTGGATATAAATCCAAGTCTTGGCCAAGCTATGGGGGGTGCAGAACCTCAAAGCCTTGCTCCCCTTGCCACAGCCCACGGGAGAGCGCACCCCCTGACCCGCCATGGCCAGGCGACCCTGTGGGCACTCACAGACCGCGGGCGCTATCCTGCTGGACCCGCTGTCGCTATCCTGCTGGACCCGCTGTCGCTTCTGCGACATGGCCACCTCTACAGCCTTGCCAGTGATAGAGGTCGGTGCCTTACCTTGGCTCCCGTCCCTACTGAAACCAGAGAAACATGCATCTCATGGACGAGGGTGTTTATAGGGAGCACTGGGGTTGAGTTTCAAATTCTCAGAAATTATAAGGCAGCCATTTCTGTGTCATTGTACCGCCGAGCTAATTGCAGGGGCTATTCTACATTATGACATGTTCACGCCAAAACACGACAGTGACACACGGACCTGTCAAAACAAATAAACCTTTTTTTTTTTAAATGAAATCTATTGCACAAAGCGCTAAACAAATTATGGGGTAGACGCGAATGTTTACCACACCATCAGCATTTAATACCTGGAGAAAGATAGTGAAAACTTTCAGGAATTTGATTGAGAAATGAATTGAATGCAAATGAAAGGCTCTATCAGGGAGGCAAGGTTTTGCAAGAACGTAGCCAAGACAACACACTCCGGTACAACTCGGATAGCTGGGGCCGCGCAGACCATCTCTGCACAAGTTACAACCCAGATGGCAAATGACTGTGTGCAGAGCCTTGGGAGAAACGTCAAGGCCCTGGTGCGGCAAAGAGAAGGGAAAGGAGATGATTTTCAGATTATCGGGTTGGATTCACTCATGGTCACTAGAATGTCTTTTTTTCATTGGATATTTTTTCCTGATTTGTTGAAGATTAGTTGACCGTAGAGTTGAGGGTCCATTTCTGGAGACTCTATTCTGTTCCATTGGTCTATGTGTCTGTTTTTGTCCCAATACCGTGCTGTCTTGGTGATCTCGGCTTTGTAATATAGCATGAAATCAGGCAACTGATCCCCCCAGCTTTGTTTTTCTTTTTCAAAACTTCCTTGGCGAAGAAAGACCACAACATGAGACAGGAATCCATCAAAATCCTAGAGGAGAACATAGGCAGTAACTTCTTTGACATTGGCCACAGCAACTTCTTTCATGACATGTCCCCAAAGACAAAGGAAACAAAAGCAAAAATGAACTTTTGGGACTTCATCAAGACAAAAAGCTTCTGCACAGCAAAGGAAATAGTCCACAAAACTAAGAGGCATCCCACAGAATGGGAGAAGATATTTGCAAATGACATTACAGATAAAGGGCTGGTATCCAAGATCTATAAAGAACTTCTCAAACTCAACACCCAAAAAACAAATAATCAAGTCAAAAAATGGGCAGAAGACATGAACAGACACTTCTCCGAAGACATACAAATGGCTAACAGACACATGAAAAAAATGTTCAATATCATTAGCCATCAGGGAAATTCAAATCATAACCAAAATGAGATACCACCTTACACCAGACAGAATGGCAAAAATTGACAAGGCAGGAAACAACAAATGTTGGCAAAGATGTGGAGAAAGGGGAACCCTTTTACACTGTTGGTGGGAATGCAAGCTGGTACACCCACTTTGGAAAACAGTATGAAGTTTCCTTAAGAAGTTAAAAAAAGAGCTACCGTACGATCCAGCAATTACACTACTGGGTATTTACCCCGAGGATACAGACATAGTGAAGAGAAGGGCCATATGCACCCCAATGTTCATAGCAGCAATGTCCACAATAGCCAAACTGTGGAAGGAGCCGAGATGCCCTTCAACAAACGAATGGATAAAGAAGATGTGGTCCATATACACAACGGAATATTATTCAGCCATCAGAAAGGATGAATACCCACCATTTGTATTGACATGGATGGAAATGGAAGGGATTATGCCAAATGAAGTAAGTCAAGCAGAGAAAGACAATTATCACTTGGCTTCATTTATATGTAGAACATAAGGAATAGCATGGAGGACATCAGGAGAAGGAGGGGAAATCTGAAGGGGGAGAAATCAAAGGGAGAGATGAACCATGAGAGACTATGGACTCCGGGAAGCAATCTGAGGGTTTCAGAGGGGAGGAGAGTGGGGGGGATGAGGTACCTGAGTGATGCGTATTAAGGAGGGCACATGTTGTAATGAGCGCTGGGTGTTATACGCAAACAATGAACCATGGAACACTCCATCAAAAACTAATGATGTACTGGATGTGACTAACATAACATAAGAAAGAAAGAAAGAAAGAAAGAAAGAAAGAAAGAAAGAAAGAAAGAAAGAAAGAAAGAAAGAAAGAAAGAAAAGAAAGAAAGAAAGAAAAAGGAAGGAAGGAAGAAAGAAAGAAAGAAAGAAAGAAAGAAAGAAAGAAAGAAAGAAAAGGAAGGAACGAAGGAAAGAAAAAAAAAAAGAAAAGGGTAGTAGTTTCGTATCCAGGAACCTACCAAAGAAAGAATGGAGTGGTGCACAGAGATGGGGGAGCGAAGGTGCCTCTCAGGGCTTTGTTGATGTTAATTATTTTAAGTAGGAAATAATCTATAGGTTCATTAAAACAGAAGTGGGCGCATGGATCATATATCCACAATACACACTGCTTTGCCACAACTAAAAATGATATTGTAGATGAAATCTACAGGCATGGAAGATGTTCACATAATAGATGAAATAAACAGGTTAAAAACCAGGACGTAAAGTATCTCATTTTGGAGAATACAGTATATTATATCCTATTATATTAGTTATCATATCATAAATAAACACCACTTGGAGTCGTATTTACCAAAACGCTAACGGCAGTTGTCTCTTCATTATGGCATTTCAGGCTGTTACCTTTTCTCCGGCTTACCTGTCTTTTCTCATTTTTTTTAGAAGTAACATGTTTAGCCTGATATTAAAGGGAAGCCATTTGGAATAAAAAATAAACTGAAAAGGAAGAAGTGGTCACAACTAGTGAAAGCTGAAAACACGAGCGCACCGAGGAGGAAGACAGACATGGACACACGGCCGTGTTGCCTACAGCGGGCTTTCCTCCGGGCCCCAGGGATCACCCGTCCACTGTCCAAAGCCTGACCCTGAGCTCTGGTCACAGCCTCCTCTCCTCCTGAATGGAACGGAAATAATCCTGGCCATCAGCCGCCAGGAGCTGGTGGGACCTGCTCGAGATTGGGGCCGCACTGCAAGGTTTTCGTAGTTCACCGTTAGCGGGAGACAGAGCACACAGGACACTCCACGCACTGATTATTTTTATTTTCTACCAACTCATTAAGAGAGTCCTGTTAGTCCACGGGGGGAGGCGATGCCGGCTGGACGGTAGTTACTAGCCAGGCTGGCACTTGCCACAGTGACAGTCTTGAAATAAACGTGGGGGTGGCATGAGGGTGGTCACATGCGGATCTGTGATGAGACGGCTGCTGGCGGGCGGTGGGGATGTCTGCGGAGGAGAGGCCAGCGTCTTCGTCTCTGGGGGACACCGAGGGACTGCAGCGGCACCGGGTGATGGGGAGGCCCTCTCCAAAGACACAGGATGCCCGCCTCTCCGAACACCTGCGGGCAGCCTATGAGGAACGAAGAGGCTCAGGCCACCCAGCCCAGTGACAGTGACCCCGCCAGGGACACCTCGCCTGCCGGCCGACTTCCACACATCGCTTTTACACCTCATCATTACGGAGGCCATTTCCATGACATTTCCCCACGTGAAAAGTATTTCTGTCCTTAACCTCATTTCTATGGTGAAGTCAAGTCCACTGACAGCGGGCTGGCTTACGTAACAGTGCTCTCCCCACACCGCGTTACTGGAAATGACCACTTCCCCCCCCCCAAATCACTTGCAGGGTTTTGGTGTTGCTGCCAAGACAAACCTATAAAAGGATCATTTTTCAAAAGAGAAAGGATCTGAATGGATGTAACAGGGACTCGGGTGTGCCTCCTGGGTAGGGTCCCTGGGAGCAGGCAGCGGCTCTAACACATGTGCCAGACGTCAGCCCTTACTTTACACTCTGGTCATGGGGACGATACCTGTCCCTGTGTCACTCCGTACAACCTGCCGTGTTCTCACGCGTGTTAGCTAACACCCCCAACATTCCTGAAAGAATTAGCTTAGCCTCCCCCTGACCCTAAAGCCAGACAATTCTCCTGCTACAAACATGGCTCGAAATCATTTTCATGTGGGAAAACACACACCGCGCAACTTAAGACATTAGGTAAAGGGCACATCTCCTCTCATACAAAGAACAGAAGGGCCGTAAGGATTGCTTTACCTAAACTGCTTTACCTTTGACTTTTTGTTATTTAGAGCGTGTAGGTGAATGACTCACAAGGAAGGACATGCTCTCTCAAAAGAACCACAAACATCATCCAGGGGCTTCTGGCAATGGTGCGTCTTGGGCGTCCCCTCGCCTCCTGCACGGAGGCCCAGGGCAGAGCGTGTCCACAGGCAGAGGGGGCCCGAGTGCTCAACCGCGGGGCACACGTGTCGGTTTTCCGGGTGAGGTGTGCAAACAGTGAAGCACCCCCCACACACACAGAGTCTCACGGGCCCGGCATCCGTAGGTCCTGGACACGTGGAGCCCACCAGCCCATGCAGAATCCCCGGGAAAACGGCGTAGTGGCGAACAATTAAAGCAGAGGAGGGCGGTCAAGACGGGCAGGAGCCTAGACAAAGGGCCCCCGGGGACTTGCTGGCCCCAGCTCCCGCTCAGCGCCAGGGGCTGTCCGCGAAGCACCCTCCTTTCCATGCCTCCAGTTGCCCAAGCTATAGAGCAGAGGCAAACATACTCCCCTGCCGTGCCTCCCCGAGCCTCGAGCCNCCCAAGCTATAGAGCAGAGGCAAACATACTCCCCTGCCGTGCCTCCCCGATCGCAGACAGCAGGGCGAGACCGGGGAAGAGCGTGAAGTGCCGTCAACGGCCCGAGGGTACTTGCTTGTTTCAGTATGTCCCCGTTCACAGGCTTGTGCCGTGACAGAGGCGGGCAAGCTCCAGGGACCCGCACCCTGGACACAGCAGGCCCTAGCTCATCCGCATTCTCCGCGAGCCCCCCCCCAAGCCCCCCAGCCCACTTTAGGAGGGGGCATTGACAGACACCTGGCTTGTTAAGCCCATGCAATGGGTCCTCCCCACGTGGGGTGGGACTTTCGGGGTGAGGATTATAAGGGATCAAGCCTTTTTCCTTCACATATTGTCTTTCCTTCTCCACCTCAGAGCCGTGCGATGCTGTTCAGGGGATGGAGTGTGCAGGCGGGGGTGAGCCAGCCAAGGGCTGGGACGAGGCGCTTGTCCTCAAGTTGTCCACCATTGGGATCTGCCTGCCCCTCTGCTCTCCAGCTACAGCCCACCCTTCAGCTTCCTCCTTCAGGGACTCCCCTACTCAGAAAGTGGCCCTCTAGGAGGCAGCCTTACCCTGCCCTCAGCCAGGTCCCCATCCATTATAGAACCTTGCCGTATTTGCCTCCCAAATGCATGGTGATATTGGCCACTTATGGCTTCTTCGCTGTCTCTCCTTTAGCCAAGCTGTCGTCCCCTCTCCCCGGAACTTTAGGGGTCTGTTCCCTTCAATTCACTCTTCACCCAGCAGCATGGTGAGCTTTTAAAAGATATAATTCAGATCACGTGATAATCTGCTCTAAAACAACATCAGTGTCTCATGTTCTCAGCATGAAGACCAAAGTCCCCGCCGCACCATCACTGTCTGTCCTGCGTTTCTGGCCGCCCCACGTCTCACTCTACCTCCCGTTCTCTCCCTGCACAAGCTTGCGTTTCCCCTTCCTCTTCCTGACCCTCCCCCCAAAATTCCTATTTATCCTTCTGGGCTCAGCTTCAAGTAAGAGTTCCTCCAAAGCTACATTAGGACCCCCATTTTAAAAATGTATTTGCACAGGTATTTATTAAATATCTTTCAGGGGCGCCTGGCTGGCTCAGTCAGTAGAGCATGCGACTCTTGATCTTGGGGTGGTAGGTTCAACCCCACGTTGGGTATGGAGATTACTTTAAAAAATAAAATCTTTAAAATCAAACAAACAAAAATATATTCTGTGTGAATAAATTATGTAACCATGAAGAGGTCTCATTTGTACTAATCTCTAGCTCATATTTTTTATTTTTCTACAAGAATCCCTGGGCAAATACCTTACTTCAGTCCAGATACAAAATTCCTCTCAATTTTTTCATTGACTATTTTTCTTTAAGTTTTCAAAGGGGGAAATGCAGTTAGACTCACAATGCTTGTTTCAACAATTCTTATTCATTCATCCGACACTCCCAGAATGCCAATGATACCGCAGCTCCGACGGAGAGGTGAAGATACAGAGGGGCCGTGACATTGTTCCTCGTGAACTGCCTACTGTTCCAGGTGCTCACAGACCATCTCTTTAATTACATCTTCCAGAAGGCTGCTCCAGCAACGGGTATGCACTGTGCAGGTCTCCTACCTTATTATTTTTGAAAACTAGAGGGATGTTAGTCTATTTCCGGGTACTGCCTCAATTTTCCCAACCCCACTAAGGTCACCAACAGTGTTCTTGTCTGCAGCGTGTTTCTGTGTCTCCAGATGGAATCAATCCAGTGTAGGACATGTAAGCACATTTCAAATATCTTAGAGACACTACAATTTCGTTTTCCCCTCTTCCTCTCCTTCCCTCCCGCCCCTCCCTACTCCTCCCATCCTTCCCAGAAAGCCCGTGTGCTACGAGGTATCAGACACATACACGTGGCCCCGCCCTCCAGGAGCTTTTCCCAACCTATCAGCTCATGGCCATATAATCTATAATTTATCCAAAAATAATAAACAAGCTTATCAATGCCAGCCATTTGATATTACAATCACTTACCTACTTGCCTTACCATTATTTTAATAAAATATTTCAGTGACAATATAAACTCATTGCAATACATCACGGTACATTGTCCTTTGTTTTATTGAACTTGACAGTGCATATTTTTTTACAAATTGAAGGTTTGTGGCAACCGTGCGTTGAGCACGTCTATCAGCGCCATTTCCTCCAAAAGCGTTTGCTCGCTTGATGTCTCTGTGTCACAGTTTGGTAATTCTTGCAATATTTCAAACATTTTCCTTACTATTACAGTTGTGATGGTGACCTGTGATCAATGATTATGACCCACTAAAAGCAATGATGATGGTTAGCATTTTTTAGTAATAGAGTATCTTTAATTAAGGTGCACACATTATTTTTTTAGCCATAATGCTATTACACACTTAATAGACTAGTACAGTGTAAACGTAACTTTTATACGCACTGGGGAACCAAAAAGTCCATTGGACTCACTTTATTGCAGCAGCCCACAACTGTACCTCCAAGGCACGCCTCTCATCCCTGCAATGAGGTCACTATCCCCCCTGCAATCTCACACTGCAGCAGATGCTTGCTGGTCGTTCCCTACAGTGGTACTATGAGAAAAGAATCTGGAAATGCCCAATGACAACCCCCCGCCAAGAGACCATTTACAAATTACAGACCTGATTTAAGCGGCTTCGAAATGCTTTCCTTTAAGAGCGCAGGTTTAAATTTCACGTCTCCAAGCACACATTTCAGAAGGGGCTCCTTACTTGGGTTCGTTACAAGCCCGTGGATGTCCAGCAAAGGGCCCGACTTCCCTGTGCCACACGGAGGTGCAAAGGCAGGTGGGGGTGGAGTTCCCCCACATCCGGCGCTGCAGTGGGCGCACTCCACCTAAGGGATCCCCCGCCACTGCTCCACAGAAACCCCACCCTCACAGTGACAAGGAGGGTCTCCTTCAAAGCACAAGGGTCTCATCGTAGTTAATCTGGACCTCACTTCAGCACGCGGTGCTCCCCTCCCTGGCAGCTCTGTCTGAACCTGTTGCTGGCTACATTCCTCCACTCCTAAAGGAGCACTCCCCACTCCCTACTCATACTTCGACCTCTCTTTTATTTTTGTTTTTTCCTTAGGGAGCTCACAGTTTCCTGGCTTCAGCCATGAGTAATTAGTCACACACAGATCTTCACTTTCAATCTTACCTCCTCCCTAAATCTGTGTTCTAATTTTCCAGCTATTTCATTTTCTTTTAGGATGCTCATTTACATATGAGGATGATGGCAATGATGAGAATGATGATGGTGATGGTGACAGTGATGAAGGTGATGATGATGGTGGTGATGGTGATAGTGGTGATGATGGTGGTGGTGATGACGGTGATGATGGTGATGGTGGTGATGATGATGCTGGGGTGATGGTGATGGTTATGATAGTGGTGATGGTGATAGTGATGATGATGGTGGTGATAATTGTGATGATCATAATAGTGGCGAGATAGTGATGGTGAGGATGGTGGTAATGGCAGGGTTAGTGGTGATGGTGGTGATTATGATGGTGACAATGGCAGTGATGGTGGTAATGGTGATGATGCTAATGGTGGTGATGGTGATGGTGTTGGTGATGAATGTGATAGTGATGATGATGGTGGTGATAGCGGTGATGATGGTGATCATGTGATTGGGGCGATGATGGTGGTGGTGATGATGGTGATAGTTATGATGATGGTGATGATGGTGGTGATGGCAGGGCTAGTGGTGATGGTGATGATGATGGTGATGATGGTGGTGATGGTGATGGTGATGATGGTGGTGATTGTAATGGTGATGATGCTGATGGGGTGATTATGAATGTGATAGTGATGATGATGGTGGTGATGGTGTTATGGTGATAGTCATGATGATGGTGGTGATGGTGTTATGGTGATAGTCATGATGATGGTGGTGATGGTGTTATGGTGATAGTCATGATGATGGTGGTGATGGTGTTATGGTGATAGTCATGATGATGGTGGTGGTGATGGTGTTATGGTGATAGTCATGATGATGGTGGTGATGGTGTTATGGTGATAGTCATGATGATGGTGGTGGTGATGGTGTTATGGTGATAGTCATGATGATGGTGGTGAGGATCGTGGTGATGGTGGTAGTAGTGATGGTGGTGATAATGATGGAGATGATGATGAGGATGGGGATGATGATGGTGATGGTGATGATGATGAGGATACAGATGATAATGAGGATGGTGATAAGAAGAAGGATGGTGATGGGTGGTGACGGTGAGAGTCGTGATGCTGATGGTGATGATGGTGATATCATCAGGACCTCTCTCTCTCTGTAAGGAGCATCAAGCCAGGAACTGATTGAAGTGAGGACACATGCTGACAAAGATCTAAGGAAAGAAGTTTCCAGAAGCACAAATGTTCTGTCAGTGATAATGTTTTATCCACCACAAACAGGTAGCACACTTCCCAGTATGTAGATGATGTTGCATGTTTATTGACTAGGATATGGAAAAACATAGAATTTCTGTTGGGCTTCAGCATTATTGTAAAATGATGACCTAAAAACATTAGTTAGATATAAGTCTTCCCCAAAACCAGAAATATTTCTAGCATTAGTGGAATTAATTATGTTTATGGGTAGACTCACTGTCAAGCTTTTATCTAGAAACATACTTATTTGAAAATCTAGAAAGACCTTGTAAGTTTAATCACCTACATTTGACTCATTCATTAAGAGTTCTTTTCCAGACTCTTCCTGTGAATTTATCATTTTAAAAAGTGAGGAAAACCTACAGTTGTCTGGAGTCACTCATCACAAACCAATTGCCTGATGTGGAGGAGGGGGCTGTGTCCTGCCCCTGGACCTTCCACCACGTGTCCCAGGATTGTGGACCCAAAATACCAGCCATCCTTCCTGCCTCACCTTAGTGGAATCCCAAGGGACCTCTGCTCCTGCCACCAGACTGCCCTGGCCAGGATCCTGGGTGCTGGCCGAGCCAAGCAGACGGAGCTGGCAGGGCGAGCATCATCACACTTGCCCGGCAGGAGGAGCAGAGACCCCAGCCTGGCGTCTGCTCTGCTTTGTCATCACTGTTCTCCATGGTCAATTCTCACCTTTCACCTTAAAGACAACTCATTAACCTGCTCATTCTCCATGAAACATTTGGGAGTAAACAGCCCCAGAGCCTGCGACAAGCGCATCAACGGCCTGGCCCCCATACCAGTGCCCATTCTGACTTGGCCAAGGGCGCACTTGCCTGGCCCCTGCAGGTCCTTACATTCCCGGATTGTAAGGCACTGAGGGTTATGTTCCGCATTTGGCAGAGCTGGTCCCCAGGAGGCTGACGCCGGGCAAAGCGAGGGCAGCTGCTTCTGCCTCCATTTCCCCCGCACTGTCCCTGGGTCATGTCTCTGCATGACCAGCCCCCCTCCCATNCTGTCCCTGGGTCATGTCTCTGCATGACCAGCCCCCCTCCCATTGCAAAGTCTGCCCTCTCTCTCCCTCCCCTGCCTTTTCCTGGGGATATGTTCATTATCATGGACTGGACTGTATCCCTCAAAATCCATAGGTGGAAACTATTGCCCCAACTGTGACTGTACTTGGGGCCTTCTCCTGCCTGCACCCTCTCAGACCCTGCTCCCCTGCCAGCTGTGCTGAGCCTCCCCGGCCTCCTGGGCTGTGTGCCCAAGTGGCTTCCCCTCCAGCCCTTGGTCCTTCTCGCCCTCGGCCTGGACTCTCTTCTCAGGGCCATCTGATGTCTTCTCATGGACATCATCCTCCTGGACTGGGGGACACGTCACCCAGAGGCCCTGACAGCCAACCGTGTTCTCTTCTTCCCAACTCCTGGCCTTTCTCTGCTCAGTGGACTGCCTTCGTTCTGGGGTTTGTGCGTGTCCTCGGCCACCGCATATCCGCAGAAGGGAAAAGCCCTCGAGAGATGGGAGCTCAGCCTCTGATGCACCCCGGCATCCCAGGTGCCTAGAGCCAAGCGAGACACCCAGCGGGTGCTCGTGTCAGGGGAAGGGAGGAAGGCAAGCCATCCCTGCTCCCCGGCCAGGGACTGTGCAGCCTGAGCCCCTTCACGTGTCGTCATCTTAGGAGCCACCGCGGGCGGCAGCAAGCCCACTCTCCGGCGTGCGGCAGGGGCTCAGTACACGTTTGCTGTAAACAATAATGAAGGAGGGATGAATCTGAAATCGGGGTTACTTCACATTCATGTCTGACCACCATCCACCATCTAGTGGTGGCAGAGGGCAACTTCAGGGCACTTTGCTTCTGGAGAAGCACCAGCGCAGAGGACTGAGGCAGGTCAGTGGACGCAGCGTGGCTGGGCTTCTTGCACTGGCTCCGTGGCCACATCAACGTGGTTCCCAGGAATTCGGCCCCGGAGCCACATTCTGCACGTTACTGGGGGAGAGCAAAGGATGGCTAAGAAGGATAAGAATCCCCCATATGCAATGCGGATGAGAGCTTCCAGGGGGGTCCACAGGGAGGTTGTGTGGTTGAGGTTACGTGTGATACTTCAGAGTGACCGTCCTGGGACTTGTACTTTGCTTCTGACGTTGTCAGAGATCAGATCCGTATAGAAGCTTTAACTGAAGAACACAGGAACGCTGTGTTTGCAACTGCCTTGGGACACCTCGAGATCACTCGGGGGAAGT
>NC_048231.1:103676341-103768700 GCF_002007445.2 Ailuropoda melanoleuca
GAAGCATGAAGCCAGAAAGACCAACACGACTGCCTAAGATCACAAAATACAGTAAAACGGCAGACCATCACAGCTGGCAGTCCGTAACCCCTCCAGACCAGTCTCCAGCTGTATAAACAAGAATTTTGGACAACATGGTCTCCAGGACATTTTTCACCCTTCAAATTCTTTAACGGTCTCATTTTAAATTAACTTCAGGCAACTCCCTAACCCAAACCTTAATGTATCTTCATAACAGGGACATGGCTTTTCACTCTCTCCTTGAACTGTTTGCTTTCCTGCTATAGGGGATCGTCCCAAACTGAAGGGTGGTGATGGGGGTGAAGCATTAGGCGGTTCACAAACATGCTAGCCTGCACCACGCTTACGTGAAGACGTCATGGAGCTTCGACAAAGCTGAAAGCACATGGGGATCCGGGGGATGAGTGTGAGAGCAGAGCAGGCATGCGATGGGCAGCCAGCCTCCCGGCACAAAGGTGAGGCAGGCCGCGTAGGTGGCTGCCATTTTGCAAGGCCAAGCATGCATCACAGAGGCACGGAGAAGCACTTTCCGTGATGCTGTACCCGACTGCGTGTTAATAAATCCCAGGCATCCAGTTGACTTCAGGCTACAAAAACAACCGTGGGCCAGGAGCCAGGTTTATTCTTTGGGAAATTAGCANCATTGCAAAGTCTGCCCTCTCTCTCCCTCCCCTGCCTTTTCCTGGGGATATGTTCATTATCATGGACTGGACTGTATCCCTCAAAATCCATAGGTGGAAACTATTGCCCCAACTGTGACTGTACTTGGGGCCTTCTCCTGCCTGCACCCTCTCAGACCCTGCTCCCCTGCCAGCTGTGCTGAGCCTCCCCGGCCTCCTGGGCTGTGTGCCCAAGTGGCTTCCCCTCCAGCCCTTGGTCCTTCTCGCCCTCGGCCTGGACTCTCTTCTCAGGGCCATCTGATGTCTTCTCATGGACATCATCCTCCTGGACTGGGGGACACGTCACCCAGAGGCCCTGACAGCCAACCGTGTTCTCTTCTTCCCAACTCCTGGCCTTTCTCTGCTCAGTGGACTGCCTTCGTTCTGGGGTTTGTGCGTGTCCTCGGCCACCGCATATCCGCAGAAGGGAAAAGCCCTCGAGAGATGGGAGCTCAGCCTCTGATGCACCCCGGCATCCCAGGTGCCTAGAGCCAAGCGAGACACCCAGCGGGTGCTCGTGTCAGGGGAAGGGAGGAAGGCAAGCCATCCCTGCTCCCCGGCCAGGGACTGTGCAGCCTGAGCCCCTTCACGTGTCGTCATCTTAGGAGCCACCGCGGGCGGCAGCAAGCCCACTCTCCGGCGTGCGGCAGGGGCTCAGTACACGTTTGCTGTAAACAATAATGAAGGAGGGATGAATCTGAAATCGGGGTTACTTCACATTCATGTCTGACCACCATCCACCATCTAGTGGTGGCAGAGGGCAACTTCAGGGCGCTTTGCTTCTGGAGAAGCACCAGCGCAGAGGACTGAGGCAGGTCAGTGGACGCAGCGTGGCTGGGCTTCTTGCACTGGCTCCGTGGCCACATCAACGTGGTTCCCAGGAATTCGGCCCCGGAGCCACATTCTGCACGTTACTGGGGGAGAGCAAAGGATGGCTAAGAAGGATAAGAATCCCCCATATGCAATGCGGATGAGAGCTTCCAGGGGGGTCCACAGGGAGGTTGTGTGGTTGAGGTTACGTGTGATACTTCAGAGTGACCGTCCTGGGACTTGTACTTTGCTTCTGACGTTGTCAGAGATCAGATCCGTATAGAAGCTTTAACTGAAGAACACAGGAACGCTGTGTTTGCAACTGCCTTGGGACACCTCGAGATCACTCGGGGGAAGTCAAAATAAACTGAGAAGAATGAGGAATGTAAACCTGAGGGGAAAGGAGAGGACAAAATGCTGTAGGAATGACAAAGACCCCCGAAGCATGAAGCCAGAAAGACCAACACGACTGCCTAAGATCACAAAATACAGTAAAACGGCAGACCATCACAGCTGGCAGTCCGTAACCCCTCCAGACCAGTCTCCAGCTGTATAAACAAGAATTTTGGACAACATGGTCTCCAGGACATTTTTCACCCTTCAAATTCTTTAACGGTCTCATTTTAAATTAACTTCAGGCAACTCCCTAACCCAAACCTTAATGTATCTTCATAACAGGGACATGGCTTTTCACTCTCTCCTTGAACTGTTTGCTTTCCTGCTATAGGGGATCGTCCCAAACTGAAGGGTGGTGATGGGGGTGAAGCATTAGGCGGTTCACAAACATGCTAGCCTGCACCACGCTTACGTGAAGACGTCATGGAGCTTCGACAAAGCTGAAAGCACATGGGGATCCGGGGGATGAGTGTGAGAGCAGAGCAGGCATGCGATGGGCAGCCAGCCTCCCGGCACAAAGGTGAGGCAGGCCGCGTAGGTGGCTGCCATTTTGCAAGGCCAAGCATGCATCACAGAGGCACGGAGAAGCACTTTCCGTGATGCTGTACCCGACTGCGTGTTAATAAATCCCAGGCATCCAGTTGACTTCAGGCTACAAAAACAACCGTGGCCCAGGAGCCAGGTTTATTCTTTGGGAAATTAGCAGGAAGCAGTGGGTTTCTGAGCTGCCCGGCCTTCCCTCCCGCGTGCCCGCGACCATGCCCGCGACCGCGCCCACAAGCTGAGTAACTGCTCACATGTGTCCTGGAGTTAGCACCGTGGAGCAGGGCCATCTCCTACAGATCCCCGGATGGCCCGTCCTGGGCCGGCACTGACACCCTCAGAGGGCACGGACAGAGCCCCCAGCCTGGGGGGGCTTGTACTGCCCCTCTTGCCCATAGCCGCTGCTCTCTCCGTGGCCACCACCACACAGGAGCACATCCAGAACACAGCCGTCCCTGACGCTCCACGGTGATGAGCAGGGAGCTGCGCCCAGTCTCCCCTGGAAGGGCCCAACCTTTCCTGCCCATGATGACAAACAAAAAAGCCTTGCTTTCAGAGTCTGCCCGTTGCTGAATGACCAGGACACATCTGAAGTGGTTTGGTTCATTTACAAGTCCTAGCAAAAGCTAGCTCACTTCCTACATGAAACGTGTAGAAATTAGTTAACCTTCTCCCTCGAGCCGCCCTGTAAAAGCCTGATGACGGAACGCACCCCAGCAGACCAACGTGAAGGCAAGCCGGCGGGCCGCGAAGCCTCTGAGGCTGCTCACTTGGTGTTCATGAAGTGACTTCTGTCTATGCAGAGTACAAGCAGCTCTTCTTTAACTAATACTACTAATGAAACACATTATATTTCACGGAGAGTGTGATCAGCTTGCTTTTACTGGTTTTAACCCTTGTGGATACAAGAATCCAACTATCTTTGGCTGGTCCAAAAACTTTGTGAGCAAGGGAAAATGACCCATTTTTAAATGTGGCAAATAAGTCATGGAAATTTCCCGATGCGTAAGGGCAATACCAATTTTTTAAAAAGCTGGTACATAGAGACCATGTTATTTAATGACAATTTTATGGAAAATATTGTTATGTAAATTTCTTGAAAGTAATTCCAACTTGCATTTATGTATCACATTAAAGGTTACAGGGATGCCTGGAGGGCTCAGTTGGTTAAGCGTCTACCTTTGGCTCAGATCATGATCCCAGGGTCCTGGGATCGAGCCCCACGTTGGTGGTCTCTTTGCTCAGCAGGGAGCCTGCTTCTCCCTCTGCCCCTACCCCCTGCTTATGCGAGAGACAGCACGTGCTCTCTCTCTCTCTCTGACAAATAGATAAAACCTTAAAAAAAAAATCACAGAATGCAGCCCATAATGCCACTTGATACAGTAACAGTGGGAGGGAGACCAGACTGAGATGTCATTCCTGTATGGCTGTGGAAACTGAGGCACACACTAACTGTTGGATACTGATTGAAGAAACAAACGCTGGGGCTTTTTACTGGGGACCTGGCTTTAAAGCAGCCCAACCTGTCTTCCAACAACTCAGGGCTCAGTGGGAGAGGCAGAGGGGTCTACTTACTTTCAAATGTTACGATAAGTGCAGTGAGGGAATCCCGGTATGCTGCAGGGGACCCAGGGCAGAAGCACGTGCCCACCTGGGGGTGGGACAGGAGTACAGGAAGAGAGGGTGGGCCCAGAAGAGGCTTCCTTGGTGGGGGGGAATCTCCTTGACCTGAGCCTTGGAGGAAAGAAGGCACAGAATGTACGCAAGGGCAGGGCACCTTCGAGAAACACAAGTCATTTGGTACTGTAGGATGCTTTCCATGATGGTACACGGAGGAACTCAGCATTTTTCTAAAGGTTACAGAAAATTACTGGTGAATTCGATCAGGAGAGTGGAAAGACCTAACATGCATTCCAGAAGATTCCTGTGGTGGCCATAGCAGGAGAGTATATCGGAGTGGATGCAGTCCAAGGCAGAGAGACTGAGGAGGTCATCCCCAGGGCTCAAAGAAGAGAGAGACCAGGGCTGGAGCAGTGAGTGCAGGGGAGATGCCTGATTCTGGTCTGGAGAATGGACAGATATGTCACGGAGAGAGAGAAAAGTCAGGACACCCCACTTATTTTTAGTATGGGTGACCAGCCAGCAGGTAGCTATGCCATTTACTGAGACAGATTTGCAGGAGGAGGGCCTAAGAGGAGAGAGGGAGCATGTGAGGTCCCTGTACCCAATTTCTGGCTGAGCCCAGGGTGGCTAAGGCTCCGAGGCAGGTGGCCTGTGTCCAGACCTTCCCTGGGTCCAAGGTAAGAGACACACAGAGAAGCAGGACGCTGGCCAGAATGACCAGGGTCGCCGGTGAAGGAAACCAGGTATGGGGGGAGGTTGGAGAAGAAATCCCACGGAAGCATCACGGAGTGCAAGAAAGCAACATTCCTGTTATTTCATGTTCTTTTAAAACACATCACTCAGAGATGAAATATTTACAGTTGAAGTGTCATGATGTCTGGGAATTCCTTAAAATATTCCAAGAGAAAACAACCATAACAACAAAATGAAAGGTAGCAACAAAACTTGGCAAAATATTGTAAATGTTTTACGAAGAAGGTATGTATGTGTTTTCCAAAGGAGAGTTTGAATAACACGTAGAATAAAAGGAAAAAAAATCATGACTCAAATAAAATGTCCTTCCTAATCCTGACATGAGACAATTCAATGAAGTAGGCAATGGTCTTCAAAGCTAGAATGGGGAATGGTAAAGTGATTGCGAACCACTTTTTTTGGAAGACTGGCCTTAAAACGCAGGACAGGGCACACGGGATGGAGAGGGAACCGACCAAGGGAACAAAAGCGGTGTTTTTGGGGGGAACATGATGTCTTGAGCATGAAGGGAAGAACCAATAGAGGAGGAAAGACCAAATCTGGGAGAAATTGGCCAATGGATGCCTGTGTTCTGTCTAGAACACGCCTGGAACTCCCAACCAGGTTCTCAGAAATCCCAACCTGTGTTTTCATCCCTATGTGTTAGTTCTTAACTTACATAAAGTCAACCAAGAGACTCTTTGAACCTCGAACAAGAGCTCAGAAATCTGAAACATCTGGTTCTGATCCTGTGATGGTCATCTGCCCACCTCTTGAACACAGGGGATATCATCTACACCCCTTACCTTGCGGGATCACCACCATGGTCCATGGTGTAATGGATGTCTCGGTACGTTGGAAAGTGGTAACAGGTCACATAGAGGTCATCATCGTTACTCACCTGCATGCACAGCATCGAGGCGGAATAAGAGCAGAGGGTGTGCACGCCCAACAGGCCTGGACCCCAGTATAGTGTGTCCACAAGTTACTGGTGTGTTGCTTTGAGGAAGGTGCCCTTCTGGGACCTTCTGTGTTTTCAACTGTAAATAGTTAATGATGCCGGCTTTGAAGAGTGCTGTGACACTTCACATAAGGAAGACCGTTCCCTGCACAGACGCTGTCCTTTCAAATGTCAGCTCTGTTACTTGATTCTGAATTCACTTCTCCGGACTCAACCAGATCTCCATTGAGACGAATCACTGTACAAAACTGTTTGACCCAGGTCTTTCTCCACCCTGTTCTGTCTCATGTTCAAGCTTCCCCTCGGTCAACCACTGGCTTGTCCACCTCTGGTTTCTCCAGTTCTTTGAACTTGCAAGATGGCAGATCACGGTGACTGAGCACAGATGCGCACTACGTCTGAGGAGTGCAGGCCGTCTGGCTGGTGCTGGCCTTTGTTGCGGTACCTGACCCGCAGACACTGCTGATCTCTGTGCCTGACACCTCACTTTGAGTTACTGTCCTCAAGGAAGAATTGACAATGACATCGGTCCCTTTCATCTATCAAACTTGACAATTCAAAATATGTTCTAAAGATACTGTGGGAAATTTCCCAGAATACTTCTCTTGGCTTTCCCTCACTGAAATTCCCATGTCACTCCTCTCCAGCATCGAAGCCTTCTTGTAGATTACCCAAGTCCACGAAGGTTTGGATCAGATGCAAATTTTAATTCTAAGTCATCACCCCAATCACTTTGTAAATTTGTTTCGAAAGTTGCAGGCCAGTGCCACTAGGTCACGGTGACACATAAGCATTTGGTTGGTTAGGAGATCCCGTCCTCTCTCTCCGAGCAGGCTCATGCCTCCCCCACCCATGCCCTACAGCCCAGACCACCCGCCCTGGAAGTCCCTGGATGTCCGGATGTCGCCTCCTTACCCCCATGGGCGAGCGCCACCGCAGGCTTCATTTCACTCAGTGACCCATACCCTGCCGGCACCTGGGGCTGCGCTTTGCCGTGGCAGGCGCCCAGGATTTGCTGGATGGATTTATAATGTCAAAAACGTCCTGTACGATTCGTACAATTTTACAGAAGTCTGAATATTTTGATGAGACCTGCACGTTCATCTGGTTCCAATTTGTCTCTGTGCAAGAACCCGGGTATTTATTCCCTCCACAATGAACACGAAGCTTCCGTGTGACCTCTCGGGGGTCGGGGAACTTGTCCGTTTAGAGGGCAGTGGCCTCACGGTTGAACCGCCCGGCCCGCAGGCCCCTTGCTGTGTCAAGCCGCCGCCTGCCATCGCTGCGAACGACGCCCAAGCGTGCGCTCTCGCTCTCGCTCGCTCTCTCTCTCTGTCTCTCTCTCTCTCTCTCTCTCTCTCTCTCTCTCTCGTGGGCGTCCGAGCCCGCACACCGCCGCCCTGTGCTGCGTCAAAGTTTTCTCCTGGAAAAGACACCCCCCTTTCGTATCCTGCTCCCCTGTCCCGGACACGTTCTCCTCCCGCACTAAGTCATTCCCAGACGGAAGCGAGCGCGACCTCAGGAGACCCGGTGAAGCCCCGGGTCGGGTGGGGATGACGGTTCCCCGCCCGGCACATGGCTGCGCCGCTGACAAATCCGGGGCCGGAAACGGAAGATTCGTCTTGCAGTCTGCAGCTCGGGAGTGCGGCCGCGCCCGCGGGGCTTGCTTGGAGCCCTAGAGACCGGCTTCCGGGAGGGAGAGCCCCGGACCAGCGTCTGCCTTTGGGAAGAGCGAAGGAGAGCGCGTTCTCATTACAACTTTCCTTTCACTCTTTGCTCTTCCCGCGGACGAACCTGGAGGGATGTGCGGCCTACGGCACCTGCCCGGGCCCCCCGCGCTTCCCTGGCCCGGAAGCCCTGCGGCGGCCTTGCGCGTCCCTGGGCAGAGCCCCTCCACTGGCCCGTCACCCAGGCCGAGACCCCAGCACTTCCCGTGGCCTGTCAGTCAGCCCGCTAGTCTCGCGCATGCGCACTCACCTCTCACCGAGCTACGACGAGCCCGACAGCCCAGATGAGACAGGACACCCTCGTTTTCAAACAGGAGCCCTGCAGGGGAAGAAGGTGTCGCAAACGGCGGGATTTGTGTTTCACGTGTGTGTGTGTGTGGTGTGTGTGCTGTGTTTGTGGTATATGTGTGGTGGGTGTGTGTGGTGCGGGGTGTGTGTGTGTGGTATGTGTGGGGTGTGTGCGTGGTATGTGTGGTGTGTGTGTGTTTGTGGTATATGTGCGGTGGGTGTGTGGTGTGTATGTGTGATGTGTGGTGTGGTGTGTGTGTGGTATGTGTGGGGTCGGGGTGTGTGTGGTGTGTGTGGTGTATGTGTGTGGTGTGTGCATGTGTGATGTGTGTGTGTGGTATGTGTGGTGTGTATGGTGTGTGTGTGTGTGGGAGTGTGTGTGTGTGTGATGTGTGGTGTTATGTGTGCAGCGTATCTGTGGTGTGTGCTGTGTGTCTGTGTGTGTGCTGTGTGTGTGCGTGTAGCACGGCCACACCCATTTCCGCATCAGGGGTGGTATGTGGCAAATCACCGCGCAGCAAATGTTCAGTGGCCATCTTCCACCCAACTCCCAGTGGCCAAGGAGCCCCAGGCCCACAGCTGTCTGTGCTATCTGGTGACCAGCAGGAAGATAGCAGGAAAGCCGCCTTCCTGGAGGAAGGAGCATGGCTACCCGCAGAAAGCCCAGGACTGGGGAAGGTGTCTACCTGGGTTTGAACCTACGAGCTCTCACGGGGTGTCCTCTGGGAGGAATTGCCTGCGTCAGGGGCTACAAGGAGATTTGGGCTGGGGATTTCTCCTGGTCCCCGCACAGAAGGGTCAGTTCTTCAGTTAACGTCAGCTGCCTTCTCAAGACATTTGTGTCGCCAAGTCCTCATAGAACCAGCCGCCCGACAGGATGAGAGGTTCTCAGCAGTTTGAGGCATAAACCTCACTTATGACCAGGTCTGCTTCTGCACACTACAAAACCTAACAGCCTTTCGGGGAGCTCCTCAAATGGGTGCTCCCACCCTCGAGCAGAGGGGCGTGAACTCGGTGCGTGGTCCGTTGCCCCACTGGACAGACGCCAGCACTGGCCTGGGGCTCTGCGCCTTGTGCAACCCTCTAATTTCCTCCATGGCACAACCAGAAGGCCACATGCAAGGGCCCACCACACCCCTTCTCTTTTCTGCCAGTGGAGACACAGTTATACCTTCTAACTTTAAAACACTTCTCATCTTTTTAAATTCAAGTTCCGTTAGTGCCTCTGGACCCCCAAGTTCTTGATGCCATCGTTTCATCTGACTAGGGGTTCCTTTTGTGTCCATCCCTTACATCCTGTGTGGCTTAGACAGTGGGAGTGAGAATGGTGTGTGCGTTTGGTGTGGGAACGAAGAGATGAGCTGCGGGAGAAAATGACAACTCCATCGCCACCTTCCAAAACAAGCAAACAGTGTGTCCACCCTGGAGTCCACAAAAGATTTTTAAAAAATTCTCTGGCCATCTCGACATAGCGTTAGATGAATTATCTTATGAATCATGCTAAAACTCTTCTGTTAATAGAAAGAGCGCTAACGCTTTGTTTTGTGTTCTGCCAGTGAAAATAGAAAACCACAGATCAAGACAAAGGATTTAGGCCGCCTCCTGAAACCGGGGAAAAAGGTCTTAACAAATCTCAAGAACTCCAAGATCTTTTTATTGATTTCAAATTCCAATAGAATGAATATGTTTTATCTAAATATTTTCATCACATAACTGAAACACTGAATTATTTTTTCAGAAATAGAGTTAAATACATCAATCTAGTTACAAATTCTAATATAAAGAGTACAAAATATAATGTTATAAATTGTATTTTAAAAAAAAGAAATACAAATTCTATGGTCTTTTGCATTTTACTGCCTCGAAGTATAATCCGCAAAGTTGATGAAGAATGAACATTCTCCCTCGGTCCCGTCACACAGGCGTGCGTGGGCCTGGAGTGCACTTAAACCACCGCTGGGAGTCCTGGCCTGTGAGTTTTCTTTTTCTCGGTGAACAAAATGCTCTGCACTTAGAACTCACCGAAGTCAAACGCAGTAAAACAGCATATGCTACTCCGTCTAGAGAGTGGGAGGAAAAGTTAGACAGATACAGTCCCTCTTCTTTGTACATCACGGAAACCTCTTGGGGTTTGGGGGGTGATCGTGTTTTGCTTGAAAGCAGGCATGTTGATAAAGGGGATCTGGCCATGAGAATCCAGGAGGCGCAGTGTCTTGGGTACAGACTGATCCAGGGGACACTCATCCCGTGGGCTATGAGCACGTTCTCGCTCCCTCACTCTGTCTCAGTGGGAAGAACGAGCAGCTCCATGGGAGGCCCCAGAGAGACGGCACCTCTTGCTGCATTCAACACTATCTCCATCCCAAAGCAGTGCTCAGTTACTACACCTACGTGTGCATGTGCCCTTATCTAGATGTTTCTGTAACGTTACACAACCTGTAACAGAGTGGCCGAGTCTGAAGCTGGCTCTCGACACACCGGGCAAAATCCACATCCCTTTACCTGATCCAGCGGCCGCGTGCAATTAGTAACCGAGCGATTTCCTGGGCCACGTGCTTTTCAGGAAACCAGTGTCTTTCTTGGTTTCAAAAATAAATAAGTAAGTATTGTAGGGAGCGGACCTCTAAAAGCATTTAATACTTTTCAAAACTGGAAAGGCAAAAGCCACCTGCCTTGAAGATCTGTACTGTGTTCTGACCAACGTGAGATGAATCCATCTGAGATGCCAAGAGGCCCTCCCAAATCAGGCAGGAAAGTGGTAGAAGGGCTGAGTGCGTCCCAGGAGAGAGGCTTACCAGCTGATTTCTCAGAGAATTTAAATGTTCATTCTTCAAATTAAGGAATATGAGTGAATAACCTGAAAGATTCCTATAAGCTCATTATTATTATTTCTGTGTTATTTGACATCGACAACGAGGAAGAGACGTGAGCGGGGAGGTGGAGAGGGGGAGGAGGAGAGCCAGACCAACAGAGCTGCGCCAGGAGCAGCAAGAGCGCAGGCGGGGCGGGGAGATACACGGAGAAGCTGCAGTGTAGACAACCAAACCCTTTATTGTCTAAGTTACATTAGACGCCAACACTGTAAAAATCCTGTTAAGACACGAGGAAACAGCAGGTCGGTAGAGGTAGTAGAAAGAGTCTGTAACAGTCAGAAGGTGACTGACAGGAGAGATCATGCGGAAATTACCATTCGAAAAAAAGCGAGTCAAAACATATTGGCTAAATAAATAAGAAAACACAAATCATATTAAATACTATGGTCAAACGGACATCAACGCATTAACAAACCCAACAATACTGATGACCAGTGGAAGAAAGAAACCACAGTCAGGCCCTAGAGCGGCGTGTCTCGGAGGGCGGCATCCTCGGAGGGTCCTCCTCCGTCCGCTTAGTCACGTGGAGACCTACTTCTGCACTCTGCACAGCACACACTTCCGTATGCTGACTCGGGCTGCGCGCTCAGCCCACGGCACCCCAGGCACCTCTCGCCACCAGGCAGCTCCCTCTCGCCACCAGGCAGCTCCGACTGCTGGCGGGGCTCCCGGGTACCGCTTCCGAAACAGGAAGAATGGACACGACACTTCCGTGTCACTTTGGGTACAGAACTGCTTTTAATCACTAGAACACAGAGAAACAGGCGGGACTGGATCAGCAGCCCCTGCGCATTCCTGAACTGTCACTACTCGCTTTCAGCCGAGAAAATGAAATGCGGAAATTATCACTTTGGGGAAACTATCAAAATGATCAAACATAAGTCAACAGAAAGGCATTCTGATTTCTAAGGTGAACAGAGGAATGTGTCTCTGCGACTTTGCTCAAAATAACTTTACAGAACAGTCACTTACAGCTGCTCGATAACAATCTGCGTGGACATTCCTAATCACACGGACACAACAGATCATTCTGGTACATATCTGGTGTAAGAATATCAGGAAAAAATAAGTAGAAACGTTACATATACACACATACGTGTACACATGTGTGTGCACATCCATATGTATGAGAAGCTAGCCGGTTACACTGCAGTTTGCAAGCGTTGCAAAGTAACCGGAACCTCAAGTAATTTAAATTCAGTAACAAGTAGAATCCAGAACCAAACATTAACTAAGAACAACATCAACAATAATAATAATATAATAATAATTCAACAAATCATTACAACAGGAAAACCACACTTTAGGGTTTGTGTGTGTGCGTGCGCGTGCGCACGTGCTTAAACAAATCTTTGTATCAGAAGCCCATTTTCTACAAAAAACTGACTAATCCATTACTGTATTAAGTAAACTGTCGCTCTCACCAGTATTAAAGGTTAGCATAATTTCTGTACATGTAAAATTATTGCTTTTTTGAAAAATATATTTAGCATGCTCGTTTTAATCCATTTCCTGCCTTTACAAAATTTCACAATTAAAAAAAACCTAGTAAAGCTTTTGCAAAAAATTTCACAGAACATCTTCATTCAAGGCAGCAGTAACTTTTGATAATGCATAAAATCATATGTGCAAAAATCTGAAACTCTCAGAAATATTACCATCACACATAGTGTCACGGTAACAGGAAAAGAAAATATTTATATCTGTGGAATACGATTTTAACTGCGTACACTGCACGGTTTAAGATCCTTTGTTATTGGCCTTAACCCCCACCACAAAAACTTGCATTTGCGGGACTGAGGAAGAGGTATATAATATAGCCGCCCCCACCCAGGGGCTGGGGACCTCCACGCTCTGGGAGTGAAGGTACTCATCCTACGGAGGTCCCCAGGCCCAAGAAGAAAAGACACCTACTTGCTGGGCTGGTGGAGGGACAGATGGAAGGGAAGAGGGGGGAGGAAGGGAGGGAGGGAGAGCAGAGGGTTCCAGAGCACCAGGGCCCCCAAATCTGCTCAGGGTTTCTCCCGCCATCACTAAAGCGGGTCTAGACCAGGAGGGTTCAGTGGCTAGAGAATTTACGGGCAGTCTTCCTTGGTGAGCAGTTTGCAGAACGTAGCCCTGTTACAAAAAGGTCCTGAGAATAATCAAAGAAGCCTGCGTGTCTTAGTGTTCAACTAGCTCTTTCCAAAGCAGAACATAAGCGCTCCCACAGATGTGCTTCCTCTGCGGGCTCGCTGAGCACAAATGATGGGAAGGACAGAAAGAGCTAAGAGGAAACGCCCACGGCCCCCGAAGGCCACCAGACAGTTAGGACCTCGTCGCGGCCCCGCGCCACCGAGCCTGCTTTTCACAGTGCCCAACGCGACCTCCTTCCTCTCTTACGGACGATGTTAAGTACCCCCTACGCCACAGAGAGGCCGTGGTGTTAACACGCTACCAAGGTCAGCTCCAGCACCGCGTGTCCTGACATCACCCAACAGTCCTCCTGAGCACCGGCGGCTCCTGCACGGCGTTCATCGTCTTCAGTCCCTCCGGCACGCGCGAGAATCTCTCCAGTGTCTCAGATGTGCTCCTACTGGGCCTGCCAACACCACTGTTTATTATAAGCAAATAGGGGACTGTGGTCAATGAGCACATAGATGCATAGAGAATATCTACATGTGAGTCCAGAGCAGACCGTCTTCATTTATTCTAAACGTCTCACAGGGAGGAGAAGCATCTCCCCTCAGTCTCCACTCCAGCACGGCAGCTCCGGGATCAGGGCGTCCGGTCGGGAGTCCTGCAGCTGTTCTCCCACGGGGCGGTCAGGGTCACTGCTGGGACGTCCATGAGGGGGCTGCTAACGGCTGTCACAGGGCACCGGGGGACGCTGGAAACGAGTCTCTAGGTTCCCTTTCTGAGAGGCACTGTCTGGACGGTATCTGGGTTAGAATGGTCTCTCCCCTGGATGAGAAAAAGCAGACAACAGAAAAGCTCATTTCTGCCTTTGGTGTCTAAGTGCATTTTTCCTGTTAATTTCCTTATCAACACCCGAGAACACAAACAATGACCTTCACGCGGCAGCCCCGTCAGGTCAGCGAAGACCCCTGACTTCAGCAGTAACTCATTTTGCTCGAGCAGGAGAGATTTTCAACTGGCCTTCTTGCCTTACTGAGGCAGCTTGAAATAATCATTTCCAGCGAACCAGAGAGAAGCGTTAGACTTCTCTGTTTTGCATGTAAGAATGGCAAATAACAGTGTCTGAACAAGCTCTGAAGGTTAAAAGGTGGCCAGATGGAACTGGGGAGGATTTGCAGAAAAGCAGAATTTTGTAGTACAAAGCGGATTTACAGGTGAACAATAGTTCCAATACAAGGCTGAATTTGGGGGCCATACAAACAATAAAAAAAAGGACAGCTCTCACATAGGTCTGTCAGAACCGAGAGTGCTTTCACCAATTTCCATAAATAATTACCATGTTGGAAAAACAGAAGGGGTATTCTAAAGTCAAGTGCACTGCAAGATAAAAATGGGAATAAATGAGAGCCTGTAGCTTTTAGAGAAGGCTCTCAAATGACATTTGAAGCATCGCTATTTGAACAATGGGGTTTACCATCTGAGGACAAAAACAACAGGGCAAGATTAATCTTACTTAACTGCATTAACCTTCAGCTAAAGTCTTGATAAAGTGAGACCGATCGCTTGAAATTAACATGCATACATAAACCACCACACTCATACAATTCTAACTGGTTTCCAGCTATGCCTCTAGGAACCCTAGAAATTGGGGGGGGGGGCTGGCTGACATCATGAATTAAGTGCTTCTCTTTAGTTAATAGTTTCAGAAAGCTCCTACTTAGAACTAGCCCTACATTCATGACATCCAACAATCATCACTGAAGGAGGTCCAGTAAGATACTCGACAAAAATTCCACAGGGGTTGGGGGCAGGCGCAGTGGTACAGACAGAAGTTTATCTGACATGTAACAGTCACTCCACGTCCTCGAGTAGATGGTGAATTTCCGGCAGGAAAGCAGAGGACGGGGTTTTACATTTTTGCAAAGCGACATCACACCACGGAGAGATTCATCAACAGGGTGCTTTTAGAACTGCTTCTGGATACATTCGAGGAAGGAAGATGGCCTTTGTGTTTGCCAAAAGAAAAATGAGTTCTTGTTAGCTGTTCGGTGAATGGCCTTGGAAGTCTCTGCAAAGTAACTGCATGTAACAAAGAAACTTGCTGGCCATTCTAAACAGTGTCCATTCTGTACACACAACATGGACTGCACCCCCAACAGTCGCCCAGACCTCTCCTCCTCGAGACCAGGATACACAAACTTGCACAGGGCAGATGAAAGAACGCCATTAGGGAGGTAACAGGAGGATGGGCCTCCCTCTATAAAGGACAGAAGTTTTACATTGCAAAGCTCAGAAAGTTTTAAAAATGTTTCAGAAGGACTGCAAATCTGGAAACGCCTAATAACTAGGTAGTTAAGTTTAGTCCATAAATCTAGACACAGAGATAACTATTTTTGCTTTAAAATTGAAGGGATAGATTCAAATAGCATCTCATTCTTTAAGGAAGTCATTTTGACTTACAGATTCACTGGGACCAACATTTTATTACTCAATACAGCTGTCCTACAGGCTTTTTAGGAAATGAAAGAAATTCATCCTGAGGAATCAGGCAAAGGGGAAATGCAGCCACAGAGGAAAGGAGTCACAGAAACACTTAAGTGCACACATAGTATTTTGAGGACACACAGCTTGCTTTCTCCCCCCTACAAGACAAAGTACTCAGAAAACGAGAAACAGGTTTTCAGAAAATTTGGCTTTTTTTTTTTTTTTTTTTTTTTTTTTTGCCACTGGGTGAATTGTGGGCTTTTCAGTGATGCTAAAAGAAATAATTATTTTCCATTTCAATGTTCTAGGGATGTATATTGACTTCTGGAACGTTACGAGATCAACTTTTTTTCCTTTCGTCTTTATAAGGTAAGGGGATGTTTCATACTCATGTGTGGGGGGCTGATGACATAAACGTGAAGAAAGCCTGTACTCTCCCAGGACACACACAAACCTCTCAGCCTTCAGAGCAGGGGGACACGACCATTATCTGACAAACGTGGCGTGCGCTCAATGCTTCACGATGCTGCACACACCTTCCTGACCGCGAGCTCTACTCACCGAGCCGTGGGCCACGTGACCACGTGGCACTTTAGATGAATCACTCCACACGTTCACAACTTTTCATAGTATGTTTGACTTAAAAGAAAAATGAATAATGTGTTTTAAGATGTTTGTTTGGTTTTATGAATACGAAAGCTGCTTAGACACCAGAGCTGGATTTTGATATCTGATCTGAATCTCACAGTGACCCAAAATCAGACTGCACGTGTATTCCAGCATGGCCGCTACGTGACTTCTCCATCACCTGCATCGTAATACCCACAGCTAAACAAGAGACTGGTTAGGATCCCATTTATATTCTCATTTCCCCTTGTTTTGATTAATGGAATTATTTCTCTAGCTTAACTATTTTAAAGTAACATTTAGAATAATAAGAAATAAACTATTAATCACAGTCTTTAAATTTTGGCAAGGAATCCAAACACACTGGAAACACCAGATTTCCTATTTCAGCAAAAGTCAGTCTGGTGTTTTAAATCCAAAAACCAGGGGGTTGCAAGGAGAGAGGGTTCATTTCTCTTGGTTCTAAATATTATTTTAATTTCTATTGTTTAACCATATAACCGAAAAAACAATTTCTTCACAACACACACACACACACACACACACAAAGCCTCCTAGTTTTTTTCCCCCTAACATCCATAGGACAATGATACCCATACTTGAGCGTACTACTTTCAAAAAACGTTCTTCCTAATGATGAATATTGGTGATTACTAGAAATTAAACATTTACTCAGTCATGCTAAATCCAAGACAAAGCATCTTGAAAGTGACAATATGCATGAAGCCCTCCTCATTTAGAATTTTGCTTCTAATATTAGCTACCATCGTGATCGGAATTCAATGCATAACATGAGAAGCACAAACAGCGGGGCCTTTATTCCTCAGAACGGAGATGACTCGCCCACAGCCGTGGTCATGCCTCCCTGCTGCGGAGAGCTCCTCCCCTCCAGCACCCACGCCCTGCGAGAGTAAACCCCTGCAGAAAAGACCCTGACCATGAGCCTCCTTCTAGAAACTATTACTGAACCCACAACTGCACTCATAAGGGTTCAGCGATCCCTTACACTCCACCTGTGGGAGGAATGCCTGTTGACCAGTGTATGGACGGAAAAGAGTGCTGCCAAAAAACACATCAAAAGAGAATCATTTCACTTCTCCTCCAAGTTTCTGTTCATTCGTACCCAACGGAATCAGATCCGTTTTGGTTCATGGACCTGGACCCCATGCCTGACGGACTGTCTCACTTGGAGACCCAGGACATCATGATTTGTCTGAACTAGCTAACAGAAAATCCGGGTATTAATATGGCAAAGAAAGGGTGCCGTGTGGCTGCAGGTGTAACACGGAGCCTGCCTAGTGCTCAAGGGCTTCTGGGCACAGAGCAGCGAACCAGGGCCCTGCATCAGGGTGACAATACTCTTCTTCTCCAAAGACACATCCTCCCTTTAAGGAGCAACTAGTCCCTAAAACAAGACAAAACAAGAGCCTTGACAAACACACTACCAGGTTCTGACAAAGCCGAGAGACACCAAGGAAAGAGGACACTGTTAGGGTTCGCGCCCTAGCTCAGTCTGCGAGCAGGCGTCCTGCCGACGGGCCTGCGGGCAGTGGCATCCACGCGCGTGCACCCAGGTCCCCTGCTGTCACGACGGGCAGCGGCCGTGCTTGGAGTCACAGGCAGCAGGAGCTGCCCCGCAGAACAGTGCACGGCTCGCGCTTCCCACGGTATTTTCACAGCATGGAGAGACGTGCTGCTGTCATTACTGCAGAGACCCAGTCACCGGCGTGAGGTCACACGCCCGGGGAGCACAGTCACATTCAGAGCTTCCTACTCAGGAACCCAAGATCTCTACAGTTTATACTGTTTAGTTTCCGAAAGTGGAATTCGCTCACTGCGACTGGATTTCCATGTTGGAAGCTATTACACACACATCAGCTCCTCTGCCAGGACTCGCTCATCCTTCACCACCTCAAACCCCACCCCCTGTGCCCAAACACCTGCTCTCCGCCAGCCCCACCTGAACCTGGGCCCTGCGTCTCACACAGGTGACCTAGCCACCGTCCACCGCCATCACACATCTGAACGTCATCCAGCCCGACTCTCCTTCTAAAGACGCAACACCGAGGACGCCGTCCCACTCAGGGCTCCCCGCCGCCCTCAGGGGGCTCTCCGTCCCCCAGCACCGCTGACCTTTGCACGGCTTCTCCAAGGGAACGTGTGCTTCCCCCCTGGCCCCCACACGGTCTCCTACATGCCCACATCCAGGTCCCAGGACCCTCACCGTACAGCCACTGGACCATCACCGCTGTGCTGCTTTGCCCTGTTTCCTTGTCTAAACCGCCCCCTGGACCTGAAGGTTTAAACAGCAGAGCAGGAAAAAATATTTACCTTGTGTCCCCAATACTCTGACTGTCTCCCTAGAATTACAGAGCCTGGCACATAGTAGGTGCTCAATAAATACTGTTAATGAGTGACTCGATGATAACTTTAAAACTGAATTTGCATCTACTATGAATATCTGTTAAAGTCCATTAATGCCAAGTATCACATCAAATGCTCTCTGCATGAATATAAGATGTTATATGATTTTAAAAAAAAAACCCATAATCTGCAGCTTCTAAAGGTCCCAAGAAAAGAATCTGATAGAATATTTAAATATCAATGATTTAATGTCAGGAAAGCACACATTAACCTGAGAGCGAACCTGCTGGTAAACAGCATGACTCCCACTCCAGACAAACAACCACAGGATTGGTCCACGGATCTGGGTCGTACCCAAAATCTAACACAGCAATTGTGATTTTTTTTTTAAACATTGAGAACTACAGGATGAGACAAATACCAAGATTTAAACCTGTACCCGTGACGAATGCGGTTTTCAATTATCTTGGCAGACACACCCCCTTGGGAATTCTTAAATTCCGAAGTTTGCTAAAGAAGTGGAATCTTAGAGAACCAGAACATTCAGTGGCGCATCGACAAAGCTACTTTACGGGGACCTGGGCGCCTGGGGCAGTGAAGCGTCTGCCTTCAGCTCAGGTCACGTTCCCAGGGTCCTGGGATTGAGCCCCGCATCAGGCTCCCTGCTCAGTCCTCTCCCTCTGCCTGCAGCTCCCCCTGCTCGTGCTCTCTCTTAAATAAGTAAAATCTTTAAAGAAAAAAAAAAAAGCTACTTTAATGTAACAAAACACAAAAAGTACTACCAGGGGCCACGATTGCAAATGTGGAATTAAGCAAACTAGCAGCCCCCGTGGGAGGGACAGATCAGCCCAGCACAGCGTCAGGGTCACAGGCCTAGGCGAGCGCTGCCCCAAGGTTGGACAGAAGGACAGCTGACGCACTGAGGGCCCCGCACCGAGAGGGAACAGCTTCTTACAGCACGTAACGTGCATCCCTATGAACGTGAAGTCAACACATCGGTTGGTATTAAGTATAAAACTGCAGAACCTGAGTTCACAGAGACAAAGACAAAAATATATATACGTCTTTTCCAGATCACAATCCAGGATGAGTAACAACTCATGAATTCCGAGCATAACTACAAGTAACACAGAAATAACTGAAAACACAGTCTCAGTGATGGGCCTTGTTGACCTACTTGTGACAGGAGCATTTTAAAGCGGCCGGAGTGGAATCAGCGCACAGTTAAAAAGAAAGCTGGTGGGTGTTCCTGAAGAGCCTAACGGAGCTCTCGTGGATCTCCTGGCGTTTCCCACCCCACCAAACACTCTCATCAAAAAACCACGTCTTAGGGAGCTTTCACGGGTCACCTACATGCCACGAACACTTTGGACTGAATCCAGTTCTCATCTCAATATGCATCTCCAATTATGGCACAACCTCGTTGTGACCATGACCCACAAACACACTGCAGTGACTCCTGTCGCAAGGGGGTTTATTTCTGTGAAAAAGGAGCGTGCTACCTAATTCGAGCTGAGGTCACGTGTTTAGAGATCTTTCAATTCCACGTTCGGAGAGACGGTACTTATTTCAGGAACAGTCACAGCATCGTGAAGTACCTTCTTTCTGTTCTATCACTATCACTTTTACTGAGAGAGAAATCACTGACTGAAAAGCTGTAACACACAAAGCCTTTTGTCGATGACACACGAAGAAAAGGCTTTTTAGCAACAAACAGGAATTCTACAGTTGCAATAACACGCAAGCACATAGTGCTGATGAGGCCACATCTGTGTGACATCCACCCTCGCTTGGCGTGACCCGTGTCACTGATCGCTTCACTGCCAACCTTCCCTTCCAGGGAAACCAGGAGGGCTCTTGCGTGTCCTGTGGCGCCTCCAACACCATCATCCTCAACAGCCAGGAGTCCGCGCGTGGTTCTGTTTGTCGGGACAGGACCCACGGGCTTGAGCTGACCCCGCGACAGGGCCTGGATGCTTGCCCTGGAGGCAAAGAAACGCCTCTTCCTTTACAAAGGGAACAGTGTGCAGCTACGGAATCCGTCAGAAAGCAAGAATGTCAACGGAAAATGCCCGTGGGAGGAGAAGGTGGAGGGACATTCTGTGAGGGGACAGAACGGGGGCGAGCTCGCAGCCCAGGACAACTTACGAGGCCACTGAGGACGGTGTGTGCCTCACAACCTAGGAGCACATATGGAAGCCTCCATCAGTGTGTGCAAGAGCATGGCCATGGCGTGTGGACATACAGAGGCCACACATGTCCAGCCACACGTGTCAGGTGCACATGCACACGGTACCCGTGCACGGCGACAATGCCGGTCGAATGTGTCGGGCAGGGAACAGATCAAGGAGCAGGCACAGCCGTGGAGTGCCACACCCAGCCCGGCGTGTCTCACGGCAGGGCACAGACACGCCATGAAGAAAGACGGCAAAACTTGTTCTCGAACAAACTTGAGCAGAAACACACTGGGGAGAAAAGCAGGGGTCCCTAGCGTGCGAGGCACCTCGGGTCTCCAGCAATGTCCTCACCCCCAGCAGGATCAAGAGCAGCTGCGTGCACCTGCCGCGTCCTTGTCCATCTCGGCCCCGACGGCCGCCGGGGTGTGTCGCTCGCCCCCAGACCGTGCTGAGGGCTGGGGTCTACGTCAAAGCCACGCGGCTGTTTACACTTCCGGTAAAAAGAAAAAGCCACTGGGGCCTTCACACTGAGCACCATGGCATGTCTCTTCCCGGCGACCACAGTAACCCGACAGCCAATGACTCGGAAGACCTACTTGTTTGGGGGCATCTGCGGGGGTGGCATGGACTTCGGCCCCTCGGAGGCCATGAGAGCCCAATGCCGCTGTGGGAAAGAGGGGGTGCGTGAAGGGAGGAGCGTGCCAGCTTCGCCACAACGGCACACGACGTGAGGCTGTTACGGCTAAAGCACTCGCACAGGAAAGACACCAGCGCCTCGCCTGTGGCCGGAAAGTACCAATTTACTTCAACACTTACAGTAAGAGACTGGATAGAGCTGCCTGGGGCCACTGCTCTTTTTATTTCAGAGCTCGCCGCTGAAGAAAGCCGTCACTGACAACATTAATTATCAGTGTCTGCGTGGAGGGACCCTCCTCCTGCATTACTTACCACTTGGCCTCTGTCAGTCTGCATCACACTGGCTGCGGGAAGCATCCTTCACATGTCCGACACAGCCCTCCGGCCCCCGCCCCCCGCGAGGTCCCCACGCACGGCTCTCGGCCTGTACGGTCGTGGGCAAGCTTGGCACACACAGGCCGGGGGCCTCTGCCACCATCTCCAACCGGCCACGGGGGCCCCGGGTACACAGCGCCGTGGCTGGCCAGTGCCAGCAAAGAGAGCCCCCGCACCGCGTGTCATGCTGACGGGGGCACAGTGACTTCCGCGCATGCCGTGGGCAGCAGAACTCATTACCATATTCATTGCTGAGGACTCGACCCTCTAATTAAAATAGGACATTTGCAAACAGGCTCATCTCAAATTAAACCACACGGCACCCGGATGAGAAGGGAAGACCATTCTAGGGGCTGGATGGGAGAGTCTGCTGCGTGATGCCGCTCGGGCTGGGGGCTCACGTGCCAGTGGCTGGGGACACAGCCAAGGCAGAGGCGGCTCCTCTCCCCAGTGCCCCCCCCGGGGTCCGCGGGTGGCCCAGGCCCGGTGGCGGGCGGGGTACCTGTGTGGGCCCGCGTGTGGGCCCTGAGGTGGCCAGGCTGGTGGAAGCGCGTCCCACACTCCACGCAGACGAAGTCTCCTTGGCGGGCCTGCGTCCGGAGCGTCCCTGGGCGGCGGTGGCCGTGGGTGGTGTGCAGGTGGGGCGGCGGCAAGGGAGGGGGCGAGAGGAAAACATCATTAGTCTGTCTAACAGTGTGATGGGGGCACCTGCAGGCCTGGGGGACGACCAGCAGACTTTCCCCAGGCTCTGTTGACAGCCGGCATACGCAGGACCGCGAGGAGCGTAAATCACAGCGACCTGAAACCCACACTGTGGCCCAAGCGGGTGCAGGGCCTTTGGGCAAACACATGCCCTCCCGCCATCCAACACCCGCCAGTCGGGGTGCTGCCGCGGGGACGGCCAGGTGCAGGGACTGGGAGGCTGCGGCCTGCCACCTGTCCCCACCACGCCACCAACACTGCCTGCCTGGCCCCTTACCTGTGTGCCCACGCACCCTCCAGGGCACAGGCGGAACACCTGGGAATTGGGCCGGACATAAGGCCCTGGCCCCATGTTCCCTTCTGTGAGAACGGGGGTGCACGGCCCTCACCTGTCCGTGCCTTGCCTGCTTCAGGGCATCTCTCTGAAGAACACCTAATGCTCACGGAAGGGGAGCAGCTCCAGAGGGCCTCCCCTGAACCCCATTCTCACTGCTGGGCTCAATGGTAACTCGACGGAAGCACAGCCCAAAAAACAACCAGAAAAGGTTCTGCTTGGAGCAACACATATTTTTAAATGATGCTCAGAGAGCTGACTGTGTCTGTCCCTAACATCTGATACGTGAACATAAAAGGCAAATGGAAAGGATGACAAATGGTCTCCATCAAATTAGCTGAAACCAAATTCTTGTCTGAATTCAGAGTGCGTCCATAGACCAAAAGAATGCAAAATCGCTTTTACATTGCGGACAATGTCATGGACATAATCATTAAAGACATGCATGTGCTGTAAGACAGACTCTGTCTGATTTCTCACTGAGCAAGCCTTCAACATGGGTCTCAGGGAAACAGCAGAACTTGCCCACAAAGCCCTCGATCTCCCACTGCCTCATTCAGGAACACCAAAGAGTAAGACGACAGGTTTTAACCCCCACTCGCACCGCTGTCCTGATGAAACGGCGCTGACCAGGTGGACAGGGCGCCCCAGCCACGGAGTGGGGAAAGCACCGCCCGGCCAGTGTCCTCGGGCACTGGCCCGTCACTGCCGCTGGATGTGTCCCCAAGCACCGTGGGGACGGGAGGCCTAGCAGCCTGCCTCAGATGGCTGTGCACATCCCAGGCCCCACACCCACCCGGTTCAGGGCACACATTCCCAACGTGGAAGCTTCTGCCAACAGCTAACTAGGCACGTCTTTTAGGAATATTTTTCCTTCCTGAATTTGATCTGGGAAGATCTCAGCTTCTAAAGCAATTCTGTTGCCCTCTCCTTCCCATGAGAAGCACGGCCTGGGCGCATCCTACGAGAACCTTCCCTGGCAATCACTTTGGTCGTGCGGACTCTCCCGGGTGTACTGGGACGTGCCGTCCGTGTGGATTCTAACGATGCCCACACCGGGTACCCGCGAGGACTGTGAGCAACAACATCGCGTTGGCGGTTTCACACACTACGTCGCCTCAGTACATTTTGGTGAGGGACTCGGTCAGCTGCCTACCTCCCTTCCAACGTAGCAGCGGAAACACCCAGCACTTCTGCTCAGCCGACCGTATTTCCGTGAATTAAGTATGCACTAGCGCGTGCACACACGTGCACAGACACATGGACATGCACACACGGACATGCACACACATACACACACACACTGTTCTCCCGTGTGTTTTGCACATCATTTTCTCTTTACTTTTTAAGAACAGACCCTTGCCCTTTATGGTCAATAATATGGTGCGCCCCAGCTACTCCAAAATTCTGAGCTAATCAAAAGGTTATAAATTCTGTTTGAACTGAAGACTGCCTGGTGAGCAAACAGCCCTAACACTCTGACCTAGAAACTAGAGTTGTGTGGGAAGGAGGCCGAGTGAAAGGCAGAAGAAGCCTTCCAGAGGCAGGCGCGGACTCCGCTCCAGAGCCCTGCCTGTTAATTTTACCGGATTGTGCTGCAACATACGTGCCTGTCTGCAAAGGGGAAACGGAGCTGGACAGCTCCTACGGACTCTACACAGAACCACACAAAGGAAGCACGCAGCTTTCACCGTCCTCACGTCCGTGTGTCCTTGGTAGAAGTGACTTGGTCAAGTCCCAACAGATCGTATGTCTTATTCCATCTAGAATAATCTCGTCCTATTATCTTCAAGTTTTTATTCTAAAATTCATATTCTCACCCAACATAGGCTGACCATGAAGTCTGAAAACCCAGGGAATGTATTATTTTATGACTATTCCAACAGAACAGTCCTACTCTATGGACAGAAGTTTCCAGACTCGCCAGCCACGTGGCAGAACAATCACAGGGAACACCACGCGTTTCAGGCTTTGAGGGTTGGAGTCGGAGTCCCTCCAGGAGGTGACGGTGGCCACGCCACAGAACATCCATCCTCCCTTGGCAGGGCTTCCACACAAACATCATTCCGTCAAAACACACGTGGGGAAAAGGCCTCTGAGAACTCCCTGCCCTAACGTGCGCTAAGCCGACGTCTCGGAGGCGGCTCCGGACTGCAGGCCTTCTGTGTGAGGAGAACACAGGCCCTGAAAACCAGCGGCACGCTGCCCCCTGCAAACGTTTCACGTGCACGCAGACGACTACCCTTCTTGGAAGGTTCTGTCCTGCAGACTTCTGCCTCCCCTGCTACAGCATGATGCCGAGCGGTGCGCTCCCCGGAGGCCTGCATGGAGGAGTTGTAACCTTGACTCCGCAGGTGCCCCCCCCGGGGGGGGGGGGGACACAGCAAATGCATGAGACCACAGAACGGGAGCCGAACAGCACGGGCAGGCTCGTCGGGTCAGACAGGCCAAAAAGAGGACTTGGAATAGAGATGAACTTAATTTTCTAGATCATGACAAGAAGTCAACGGTATAGTACACAAAAGCCACGGATATGGGGCAACCGGTGGAAGACAAAAACCGTAGGAATCCGAGTCACGGGCACATTCAGAAACGTGTCGGTGATGTGATCTGGGGAGCTGCTCATACTTCCTGGGCTACGACAACGGAAGCCGAGCCTCCGTAACAGGAAACATTCGTACTCTGCTCACCTCTCAGACGGTCAGGCCATGCCGAGCCTGCTGCATTTCCTTCCACTCCCAACACTTGAATATTCCAAGGAGGAGAAAGGAACCAGCGAGGGCCCGGTGGCCACAGAGGGGACACACGAGCAGGGCGCAGACCAGCCAAGCCGTTTGAAGAATCAACAGGCCTTCCTGCGGGAGAGCCCAGGCCTGGTCCCAAAGTCGAGACCAGAGCCCAACGGGAGCCGCAGGTGGAAGGGCCGTGCAGGGGAGCAACCCCCTCACCGGAGGATCCCGTCCAACCATGCGGCCACCACACAGACACCAGCCAAGGGACCTAGACAAACCGATCCCCATTCTTCCCTAAACCTGGGAAACCATGGTTCTAAAAATGCATTTATTAGTATATTACAGCCGAAAAGTCCAGAACACTCCCCTTCAGAAACCCAGGTCAGCATGAACTTAAACACCCTACGTCTGCTAGCTCACACCCAGCTGTATTTGAGTGTAGACACGGCAGAGCCGATAACCCAAGAGGAGCACGTACGCGTTGAAGACAATTCAGCATTTCTCTCATTTAAAAGATAAATACGGAACCTCTCTTTAAAAAACACGTAAAACCCTGAGAACCATTTCTTTTAAAATTTTTAAGAAAAGGAAAACATTTCAGGCTACTGTGTACTTCCAATCTGTCATCTGAAATTCTCAAAACCCTACCTTGAAAATCACTTCTACTTTTTTGGGGGGAAAGCAACCACAGCACCGACACACAGGCAGCACGAAGGGCCATCACGGAGGCGGGAACGCTGCTCACCAGGTGTGAACTGGCAGGTGCGGCTGTGTGTGACGCGTCACAGGTCTGGGCGCTGAGCGGAAGCCACTGACACAGTGATGTGAGGCCCTTGCTCAGGGCGCTGGAGGCCGCGGTCCCCGGGAAGGACTCGACAGAGGGTCACGGCTGCCAGGAACACGGGTACCCACTGACACTCACCCACCATCGGGTGCCCACGTCTTGGCTTTCGGATCCAAGAAAACCCAAACCTAAAACAATGAGGCCACCACGAGGGCTAAAGGTCAACCGATACTCTGATATTCCGTTCCACAGCAAATAATCCACACACCTGGACAACATCGCTGAGACTGTGCAAAGCTCACTCAGTTTCACTGAAATTGGAAAATGTGAAAACATGAAGCCACATGCCAGCTGCGATCCACCACCCGCAAGGGTGTGTGCCCCGCTACACGCCGGCATGGAGCACTCTGTCAGAAGGCACGAGAGTCGTGGACACGAGGGCGCGCTGTGCCTCACGGACACCTCGGCGTACAGTGCGTCTCAACGATCTCCGGCCAGCCACACCTTTAGCTTCAGTCTAGAAAGTTCCCAAGACGTGCTGGCTCTGAGCACAGAGGAACGGCACCAGCCTCGAATAAGGACCCCACTGGCAAAATCTCCAAGACTGTGGGACCCCCCAGTGTTTCCCTAGTCAGAAAACACCCTCGTGTTTCCTCATGAGCCGAAGGCCCTGCTGGCCAAGCCAGGACGGCTCCAGCGCTCCCATCGATCCGGGCAGGCCCTGCGGTTCCCGGAGACAGCCAGGAACTCGGGGAGAGACCTGCCTTCCTCAGCCAGGCACCTCTCACAGTGGAGGTGAGGTATCTCACTGTCCCCCAGCTTCCACCAAACCTTGAACCACATTCCCCAAAAGTGCTTCCAACTTGCTGGAATTTGAGGGGCGGATCTCGAGGTCATTTTTGAGGGTAACCACTTTAATGACAGGTGCATGACGAACAATTCAGTCACAGACGAGCACTGAACAGAGAGACAGAGCTCCTAGGGGTTTTCGTTTGTGAAGAGCAAATCCTTCGCTCTCCCAGTGCTGTTCAGGGAGAGCTACCCACAATTCACGCTCGGGAGGAGGGCACCCCATCCAGCGCGTGGTGCCCGGCAGTTCCTCATCAGCCTCATGACGAGGCGTCAATATCCAGACACTGGCAGGAAAGGAAAATGGCCACTCATGGCATATCTTTTCTGGAATTTGGGCACGAGCCAGTCCCCCAAACTTTATATGGTACAGTCATACTCTGCAGGGTTTGCTTACTAACACCAGTGAGCTGCTACGTATTTTTAAAGTACGTATCTATAGAAATAAACTTAGAATAGTCACTTCAAATGAACATTCCTGCCTTTTGAGAGAAAAGAGACAAAGAATATCTACTGATTCTTTGTTTAAAATGACAAAGGAAGGGGCAGCCGGCTGGCTCAGTCGGTAGAGCCTGTGACTCTTGATCTCGGGGTCAGGAGTTCGAGCCCCATGGTGGGCAAAGAGCTTACTTAAAAAATAAAAAATAAAAATAAAAATAAAAGCACAAAGGATGTGAGGGGCATCAAGGCTGCCTGCTCCTGTCAAATGTCAGCTTTTCTGAATTCATCACCAGGAGGGAAGCCCCGCAGGGCCAGCAGCTTCACAGCCCCAGCACCAGGCACCTGTACCCCAGCGGGCAGAGCTATGGGGGCAGGAGAGGGGCGCACCTGCCTCACCCTCTGTTCTGCATTGAGACAGCAGCCAGCCGGCAGGAAGCTTCCCCACCTCCTAAGGAGAGGCTCCTCCGTGTGGCCTGCCAAGGACCTTCGCCACAGCGCTCCTCGGGGGGCAGGGAGGGGCCCGCTCGTCTTACCTCCGTGCTCCAGCGCAGGACCGTTGGCACCCCAGCTCTGGTACAGAGAAGCAAAGTCCTTTGGAATGTACGTCTTAAATATATTGAGGATGTCCAGGCGCTTCTCGTGGCTGTCCGATGCGGGCTCCGGCTTGCTGGCGTGCAGGGTGGGCTGGGCCTGCAACGCTGCGTTCCCCCTGGGGCCCGCTCCACAGCTGGCCAGCGGCCGCAGCTCCTGACTGGCCTTGGAGGGGGGCTCGCGGGGAGGTGGAGGGGGGCCCCCATCGCCTTTCACAGGTGGCTGACCCTGAGGCTGAGGGCTGAATTTGGCTTTCAAGGGGTCCGGGGCACTGTGCTTATTCGGGGGGCCGAGGCTGGCCCCCGCAGGGGGGATGACATACTTGTCCCCTGGCCTGCTGCTGGTCGGGGGCTGGGTGCCTGCCCGAGCGATGACGGAGGGCGTGGGGGTGGCACTTCGGCTGAAGCCACCGCCGCCCGCCGCGGGCCCCGGTCTGGGGCTGGCCTCCTGCCTGGACTTCGGCAGGGGCAGCTGTGTGGGGGCACCGTGTGGCTCAGGGCCATGGCCAGGTTTGGCCTGCCGGGGCCCGTCAGAGCCGGCCACCCAAAGCGCACAGGGGCCCCCGGAATGGCTCTCCTTGCTCTTCGGCATGCTAGCGGCTTTCGTGGTCACGCTCAGGGGCGAGGAACTGCCCTTGGGCCCCGGCGCCCCTCCTGGCACCTGAGTGCGTGTGAACCGAGCGATGGGCAGAGGCTGGCACTCTTTGCCCCCAAGGGCAGGCGGGGGGCCCGTGCGTCCGCTCCGGGCAAGGAAAACCAGGTTGTTTCTGATGCTTTTGTAACCATTGGGCTGAATCCACTGGGGGGCCATGGAGCTGCAGCTGACCCTGTGCCAGATACGTGTGTGCATCCACAGGACCTCGGGGTAGTACGTCTTGTGGTCACAGTAAGGACACGGGTGAATGGCCAGCGCAGCCTGCAGGGATGAGGCCAGCTCCTTGTGGCTGGGGTCGTCCCGGCTCGACCTCTCGCTGAGGTCTAGTGGGATCAGGTCGGGGGCCGGCACCTTCCTCCCCCTAGCCGCATGCTCCTTTGTGTGCAAATCAGACAGCTTCTCCTTCAAGGCGTGAGCTGGGCTCTCGGACAAGAGCTGCAGGTCTGCTCCTTCTGGAAAAGTCTGATCCGAATGTGAAGGGAAGTCTGCGGTGTCCCTGGAAATGGTGACCTCCTGCTTCAGGTGAAACGCTGGCATCTTGAAGTCCACGGAAAACCTGGGCTGTTCTGCTCTCTTGGGAGCATCTCGGCCCCTGTTTTCGAGTGCAGACACAGAAGCGGCACGCCCCGCTCTGGGCTCCGTGGTGCCTGTGTCTGACGCGTTCCTCCCAGGCGTGTGACTCTGATCTCCGTTGGAGAGCACGGTCGATGCTGCCTCTTCAGAAAAGCAGAAGCGGTGTGGCTTTCCCCCTGGAGGATCAAAATGTAAAACGTGAAGTTACCATTTCTCATCAGACAGAACGAAACACAGCAGCACACCCAAAGGCACTGTGGCCCTCTTGCACGGAGGGTGCACGGGTCCTCGGGAAACCGCGGGGCTGCTCCCCAGAACACTGTCAAGAGTGGGCCAGATTTAAGGGCAAAAAGATGGTATCTGGTGTGGGGTTTCTTCTTTCAGTTGATTAACTCCGTAGACTGTCAGGAGAGAGAAAATCTAGTTATCTGTAACTACGCAGTTACTGGTTAGCAGAGGCTAACTAGTTACATCAAACACCAAGAAATGCCTGCTCTGTACTAGCACGAGGCTTCCCACGACTTTCAGAGAACTCTCTAAACACAGTCAGGGTTAGGGATCCCGCGGACTTAAGGCAAGAAGACCCAGAGACGTTGAGATGCAGCCCGTGGTCATGCAGAGGCTGGGCCTGAAAGGGTTCACTTTGCCCCGGGGGATCCCGTGGCTGCCCCAGACATTTCTGGGCTACGGGTCAACTTCAGACTGATCCAGAAAGGGTCCCTATGACTCTGAGGCTACTCATCCCCACCTCTCCCTGGAGGGATGCCCGGGACGGTGACCCTGAACTCTGCCCCTGGAGTTCCCACCCGCAGTGCTCCTGCAAGACAGCACGGGTGCACGGGACGCCCTGCCACAGGGAGGCCTGCCTCTTCCCACACCAGGCTGCATGGGGGCATGAACACCAGGTGGGAGCGGGGCTCCGTGCCCCTCAGACCTGCCGTGCTGCAGCCTCTGCGGAACCAGACCGGACTGCAGAATTCCCCCGAGGGGACAACACGACTTGAGAGAAACTCCATTTTACATTTGCCCTGATGACTCCAGGTGTAGTGAGGTCAACATTTGCAAGGTGTACAAACATTTCCGGATATCTCAAACCTCTCCAAACCACAGAATGCAAGCTTTTCATCGTGGATACAACACCTGTCACCGTTGCAATGGGTGAAAGTGTTGGGTGCCCCCTTAAGGCCCAGCATTGCTGGTCTTTATTTAAGAATATTTAGAGACTTAGATGTTTGCAGTGGAATGTAGGTATCTATTTATAAAGAATGTTCTTTAAAAATTTTCCAAGTATATTTTTTGGAGTTAAGGCTCAGGAATCCCATCAAATTGGTATTTTTTAAAAATGTATTCCAAAGGGATCTTCATGGAAGCAGGAAGGCACCCTTCAGAGAGCACGTTTTGACAGAGATCAGAGGAGCAAAGTAACAAATGTGCAGTTTTAATTAGTAGGTAGTCAGTGAGCCACTCCCATGCAACTTTAAAGGATTATGTCCCACATAAAACATGTGACCAGTATGCAGTGATGAGCAGAATGGGTGAGGAGATAAGAGGACACAGGACAGATAAATTTTCAGATTCCTGTCGGCACCAAAATGTTAACATGTGAGCCACTTTGGGGATGTCTGCCTGTCCTGAGTTATCATGTCCTGTTCCTGGAAGGTGCACTGAGCAGCCCTGGGAATCTCTGCTGATAAGAGGTTGCTTAAACTGGGAATAAACGTGTAGAAACCTCGTGGCCTTTGTTCAATTCCCACTGATGCTCAGAATGTCAAAGTCACTTTCAAAATGTTCAAAGAGCAACGCCAGGGGCTGGGGCCCTCGCTTTCCCTGTATTAAAGGAGCACGGATTTGTGAAAACACATGCCAGAGACTATGCATCGAATTCCAAAGTTGAAAGAGAGGCCAGCGTAACCTGACACTGCACATCTGTGGGGGTTTCGAAGCACATCTCTCCAAGTCCCCACATTTTATGCTCCCAGAAAGGATTATAAAACATCACAGCAGAACTTCCAATACCTCTGACCAAGACACTAGATCACGAGAAACATGTGACATGACACGGGGTCATCAGAGCCATCGATGGGGTGGGGGCAAAGCTGGTGTTGCGGGAAACTGGTCACGAGAAAAAGGAGGGACTGCTTCCCAGTGGCCATCTAACTCCTGAGGGACAGTTCAGAATGGGAAAAACCGACAATCTGACGTATTTTTAATTCTTAGTGCCCATTACCACCTCTTTTCTTTTCCCCTCGCCATTAAAAACCCACAACTGAAAGCAGGCCTGTGTGTTGTTACTCCACGGAGACGAGCGGGCCTCAGAAATGGCCCCAAGGAGCCGTGGACCCGTGTCCTGTTCTTGCCCCGATGCAGGGGATACGCGACAGGGCCGCGGGCCACAGCACATTTCCACTCCTGCACGCGGGCTCTCCGATTCTCGCTCTGACACGCTGTTTCTCGCGTTCTCTACACAAGGCGCTTGGCTGAGTTGGCTGCTCGGCCCAACTGCGTCAAGGAAGGATGCTTCCCACCTCTCCCCCATGTACTCGCTTCATCAGGGTCATTACTGATCCCTGTGAGTAACGGCTATGATGGTGCAGCTGCACACACGGAAAGGGTTCTGCTGCCGCCCAGCCTCTCCAGGTCCCCAGGGAGCGCCTGCAGGTCCTGCCCGGTGCTTGGGCCCCGCAGGCTCTGGGGACGCACGGCAGGGCTGCCAGGGGACCCAGCGACCCGCACACACCAGAGCTGTGGACCCACATACAGCCAAGTCCACCGGACAGCACATGCACGACACGGGCAACTGCAAACACTGCATTCAGTGTCAGCCTCGTTAGACTTCGGGCTGGCAGGGAAAGTGAGGGGCGCTGTCTTAGAGGTTAAGAAAGGGTAAAACTTCTAAGCTATTAAAATTATACGAGGAAGAAGATTGGAGCTCCATTGCTGAGATTCTTTAAATACAAAAAAACAAAAAATTGGGTGATGCAGGCCTCATCCTAAGGCATCTTGGAAACAGAACTTTCCTCCGCCCAAACCCAAACTGGCTTTACAGGGCCACCACCACGAGGTCCTTCAACAACTGTGTACTGCCGTCTCTTGCAAGGCCTTTACCTAGTCTTCCCAACTCTTTATCACTATAATTCCTTTTCGACAGATAAATTCTTAGTGTAACTCCTTCATATTTTCCACTGTTAGTCCCTGCAAACTGATGCCCTCGCCCGCATGTGACATTTTATCCACGCAGCCAAACACCTTGACTACGTCTCACGTCCTTCCAGAAGCCGGAGCTCAGCAGCCACACTACCTGGGCATCACCCACACGTCTCTGCTCCGGACGAAGGAGGACAAAGCACCAGGGGCGTCTGGAGGCCGTGCAGTGGGATTCTCACCTGGCTCCCCTCCCGGGCTGTATGTCGGGAGGGCACCTGCCTTCTGTGACAACACAGCCCACTGCCCGCGCAGCCTGGCTCCTGGGAGGGGAGCTAGGTGTGGCTCTGCTCCTGGGCGGGGTGTGCACGCCAAGCGCCCCCGGAGCCAAACGAGACACAGCAGGACCTGCATCTCCGTGCGGTGCACTCCGCTCGGCCACATCTGTACACGTGTTCTTCCCCAGGCCCTCCACCACGACCACGGAACACGGACACGTGGGCACGCCTGCACAGCGATGCTTAAATACCTTCACTCTTCACCACCCGGGACCTGACGGCACTCAACGGCAATGGAGGCAGCATGTGGAAACGTTAACACCGTCAAAATGTGCTGAGAAATACGAGGCAAATTCTGCGTGCCTTGGTGTTTTTGTTTATAAAATAGGATGAGATTCAAAATATTTTATACCAGGTTTGGCAAAAAAACCACCCAGCACCATAACGGCCCATGGACTGTCCAGCACGATGCCCTCTGTGGAGAGGCTTATGACACTGGTCAGTCGGCATATGGGCCCGACCTCTCCTGACCGTCCGGGGACCAGATGAAGCTAGGCTGCATTGAGGACTCTGAGCTGGACTGTGAGCTGACCCGATGCCCCTGCCCAGGACCGACAGGGAGGAAGGTCTCTGAAGGATGCTACAGTGTCTGTGATCCCACCACCATTTTTACCAGTGGCCTCAATGAAAAAATGCGACTAGATAAGTTTATCAGATCTGAGACTGACACTCAGCTAGGAGAGACAGCCAAAACCTTCAGCAACAGAACAAAGACTCAAAAGTTTTCAACAAGATGGAACAAAGGCTGAAAAATAACATGAAACCCCATGAGGAAAAACAGAAAGCACAGGAAGTGAAAGGTCTGGCTTAAGAGCTGTGCTGTGAAAAAGACTCCAGGGTCCTAGGGGACCACAAGCCCAGGGTATTAGATCAAGAAAGCATCCTCAGGCAGATATCTAGCTGGAAGAGCCCAGGCCCAGCTCTGAGCCACACAGTAAGAGGAAACAAGACGAACGGGAGCATGTCCAGAACAGGCCTACTGGGGGGAGGTTTCTGGAAACCCAGCAAGATGAAAAAGGCTTGCAGGATCTTGGACTCTTTTACCTAGAAAAGACGGCTGATGGCTGCACGCCTCAAACGTTGACATTCACTCAGTGTGGGATGAACGAAGGAACGATTTATTCATCAAGGGAAGCATTCTGTCTGCACACTAGAATCACCCAGAACCACACGAACCATCACTGGTAAGAAATTCCCAAGCCCAGACCGAGAGCCGGCCTTTCAGGGGAGGGCCCTGCTCCATCAGCCTTTTCTACAAAGAGTGATTCAAACAGTGGCCAAAACTGAAGAGCAGTGGGGTCAACACAGGACGACATCTGGGAGTCACAGAGGACGTGGCCACAGGGGAGGCCAAGGTGCACGCGTGGCCACTTCTTGCAGGGACAGGCACACAGAAGCCCAAGTCAGCTCCCAGGAACCGAGTGACCGCGCAGGGCCACCTGCCCCCAGCCCCGAAGCTCTAAGGGAGCCAGCGACGGGGACCACGAGCTGATGCTGTCACGTGCTTCTCCAGTACCCTCATTTCTCCATGCGAGCCCCTGTTCTGCACATGTACGTGTGAGCAAGGTTAAGGGGGGCACACCACCTTTTAAAAAACGCTTTGTTGCTGTGTGATTTAGAACTTGAACACTAGCACATGATGGTTTCACCCGGAGCAGCTGTGCAGCGCGCCCTCGGTAACGGGGGTGCCCAGGGGACACGGCATCTCGTGGCGGCGGAGGCACTGGGACGGGGCCGTATTTCTAGCCTCCAGTTCTCCTACAGTCGCTGATTCATGAGCACGGGCTGCCATAGGTTCCTCTGTCCACTAAGTGGCTCGGGCTGTTTGCCTCTCTTTTCAGGTTCATTATAATTTACCTTCCCACTCTTCTAGTTCAAACGAAACACAAAACACAAAACCCAAAACTCCATGCTAAGCACAAAACCAGGAAAGGCCTCCTTCTGTACAAAACACCCCCAACAGGCCCTTCACGGTGAAGTTCTGGTCCCTGCAAGCAGCCTTGTACTGAGTGGCATCAGAAGATCCCACAGACTCAGTTGCCCCCGTTATCCGCGGACGTGTGGCCGGTCTCTCCAGTGTCCCACCCCAGTGAGCTAGGCTGTGAACACAGAGGACTAATTCGGATTCCAGCATCCGCAGATCTTACGGGATGTTATCAGCTACCACCGTCCGTAACAGAAGCCCAGAAGAAGTGGGAGCATGGCTGGTCTGTCCACACGCAGCATCACTGCCCCACATCAGCAGCCTTCCCACAGAGCCAAGTCGCTCATGTCCAGGGCCCGCCAGTGGCCAGGCCAGCTCCTCACTGCCCGCCAGCCAGGCTGCCCTCGGGAACAGGGCTGAGGGCACAGGGAGCGGGTGGCACCAAGCACACGACAGGGACACTCTAGGGTCGTGGAAAACCGTGTGTGATCCTTCGCACTTCATCCCCATGAAAATGAGGAGCTGGACAGAGAATCAGAGGGTAAAGAGCTCCAGGGTCGAGAGGAGACAAAACTGCAAGACCGTGGGGAACAGGTTTTGAATCTCTTGGTCAAGAAGGCTCTGGGGGGCACGCAGCTCTTCAACCAGAAACCGGCATTCAACAAGTTCGAAGTAGGCTCCAGGGAAAGCAAGATAATAAAGCTTCCCTGGTGGCCATGGAGCACGGGGAGACCCTGCAGGCTCTGAGCAGAGAGCCAGGGGTGCCCAGAGGGTGAGCTGATCCACACCCAACGTGGTCCAACCGCCACGCTTTCTGCGTAATGGAGCTACGGGCCATCTGGGAGAACGGAGACTCTATTCCAGGTTTGAGTATCTCAAGCTTTCCTCCCTTTCTTTTACGCTCTTCTGCCCTAAAATACACGTGACTGAGCGAGCGCCTGGTCACCTAAGGCATAGCAGGAATATTTTACAAAGTACAGAGCAAAGTCACTGAAATGGTCTGCAGAACACCTCCTTGGGCCATAATGGAACAAAGGTTTGACCATGAGAGCGGCATTCCACCTCATCCAGACCAGCACGTCCACTAACGAGCGGAGTGGGCTTCCCACGCAGACAGCCACCGCCACACAGGCCCCAATAATTCTCCAGGCTCCGTTCCCTCCCCAAGGAGCCCCTCCCAGACCACCTTCCATAAAATAAGGCCACCTCGCACATCCACTCCCGCCACTCGCTCTGTTTCCCTGGCATCTATCCTCCTCGGTGTTGTGTACAGGTACGTGTCCTCTGTGCCGCTTCCCAAAAGGATCTGAGCTCCAAAAACACCGACCACGTTTTATCCAAGCACTGCTATCGCCAGCATCCAGCACACCTAGCACAAGGTAGACGCTGCATGGACGCATGCTGAATTAATGAATGAATACAGTCATTTAATGTCCAAAAGTCACATATACAGAGACCGAGCACAGTATAAAAAGTATGAAGTGGACTATGAATTAGTCAATTCAGCAAATCCTTCTCAGGAGCTCATGGAGGTGAAAAGTAAAGCCAGTGTGGGCAGTCGCGAGGCCTCGCGGTCCTAGCAACGAGCAGCAAAACTGCCAACCTAGTTACCAACCTAGTTACCAACTACGGGTCCTGGAAATTCGGCCACTATCGTGAATGCCCGTTTACGGGAGTGGGGACAGGCATGACGGTTTTCACGGTTTATGGCGACAGGACCCCGGCATTGTTCAGACCTGGAGAGTTCTAAGGTGACCCTCCCTTTGGAATTCCTCGGTCCACAAATGAAATGAGACACCCGCTCGGACGTTATGAGGAAAGGTCTGGCTGGGGCAGCATCCTTTGTCTCGCTCTAGCTAAAACAGAAGGACTTCCTATTATTAAGGCCGTCTTTCTGCTGCCCCGCAGCCTTGAGAACAGAACTTGGATGTTTATCGCGGGCCGCACCCCAACACAGGCTGTGTTCTACCGTGAGCTCTGCTGGTGTCCTCATGCGGGCCACGAGACGGCGTGGCGATGCCTACACATCTGAACTCGAGCTGTGAGGACAAACGACTGAACCAACCAACCACTCCACTCTGCTATACTCCCAAACACTGCATATTTTGAAAAATAAGCAGGATTTCTGTAACAAATGTGAGCTGAATATGGAAAAGAGAGAAAATTATTTTCTCTTCCCCGGCTGAGACGGGGCAGCGTGCAGACACACTGCCCGCAGTGCGGTGTGCAAGACGGAGGTGCACTCAGGGGAAGGGGGTCTGAGATGCTCTGTCTCGGGACGGTGTTGATGGGCCGCGTCCTTGCTGCGTCCTGAGCACCTGCTGGAGGAGAAGCAGACGCCACACAGGGCAAGCTCGGCTTGGCTTCTCCTAGGACGGAACTATATTTAGGTTGGGTGCACTTAGGGTAAAGCATAGGGCCTCACGTGAGTGGCAAATTTCCAGAACTGTTCATACTGAACCAAATGCTCTCAAGTCCTGCAATTCTACAAGAGTAACTTCCTCTCCAAGATAGGAAGTACGAGCACATGGTGATAAAGGAAAACTAAATATGACCGCACGATAGCGCAGGTCACCGGCAACGATCTACCCTGGCAGCTACAGCGAATGGCGAGGACCGCCCAGCCAGCCTCCTGGGGTCCACGAGCTTCAGAGTCACGGTCCATGCACGACCCTGGGGCAGCCAGCACCTCCCCAGTGCCTCCCGGGCTGCACCAGAAGCAGGAAGAGAGGCGCCTTCCCCAGGGCCCTCCTCCCACCCGCGGGAGCCCTGTGCAACCCGAGTATGGGGTTCACTCAGCAGCCCCACGCTCTTAATGAAAATCGAGACGTAATATTTGCCGTGATGATCCCACACGGGGGCTGTGCTCTGACTGATGGCAAGCCACATAGTCAGATAATCGGCTGTCCCAACCCACGGCTGTGACTTCGGGGGGTCTTCACACTGCTTCCTACTTGCTCCTCTTTATTGAAAGGAAAAGATCTACGAACTAATCGCATGGAGGCAGATGGGGGAAATGTGGGTTATCGAGACAGAAAATAGCTTCTCTCCTAAACCATACCAGTGATGTGAGCCTAACACAGCATATACAAAACCCTCCTCGAAAGATAAAGTACCCCAACTACTGCAAGCCTGAACAAGTCTGTAACTACTGTATGAAAAGTAAGTCTAGGGGCGTCTGGGGGGCTCAGTCGGTGAAGGGTCTGCCTTCAGCTCAGGTCAGGGTCTTGGGATCGAGTCCCTCATTGGGCCCCTGCTCATCAGGGAGTCTGCTTCTCTCTCTCCCTCTCTCCCTCTCTCCCTCTCCCTCCATGTGTGTGTGTGTGTGTGTGTGTGTGTGTGTGTGTGTCAAATAAATAAAATCTTTAAAAAAGGGGAAAAAAAAGAAAGTCTACCATTTCAGCAGGTAATTTTAATACTTATGAGTTTCTAATAACTTTTATAATAAATGTCACCAGTTACAAAAACCTTGATGTGGCAGCAAGAACATTGCAGTTTTTAAATAATGTTTCTCAGCGGATTCTTTTTACCTGTCTTACGAAAGGACAACTGGTAACCAACAACAGGCCAGAGTAAAGGTAAGATGTCTGGGGAGCCACCAGGCATCAAGGTTTAGCCGAAGCCCGGGAGTTCCTCAGACAATTGACATGCAAGACATTAACAAAGAGAAAACGGCACACGTTTTCAAAAAAACGTGCCCCTGGAAAGATCGTTCAGTAAGCAAAAGCTCAGAAACAGGAACACTGATTCTCAAGGAAACGTGATGAAGATCCAGCCCTCAGCTTGAAAGAAGATGCAGGAGTATTACTGCCGTAAGAGGTTTTGGGGTAGGACGGAGAAAATGCTCAAGAAAAGTTTTAGATGTAATAACCATGGGGCTTTTCAGTTAAAACACACAACTCCAGCATTCTGTGCAAGTGAAGCCAAGGAAACACAGGAAGACACTGCCACGGGCTGGTTTAACCTGGAAGCTCTCCTTCTGGAAAAAGGGAAAATAAGCCAGAGCTAAAGACAGAGCTGGAAGGTGCTGTCCACAGAGGAACACAGGAGGGCAGGGGAACAGCGGGGCTGCCAGTGGCCACATGACCACACACGGAGACTGTGAGCCCCTCTGGGACCCAGACCCCAGCACTGAACACAGAGTGCCACCGAGGTTCCCTCCACTCGTCCTGAGACCACAGCCTCTCGTGTCCATGGACAACAATGCAAACTGCTCTCAAAGGTCCACTATGTACCAAGGACAGTTCAGTCTCACGCCCAGGAAAACTCTTGAATGTTTTAAAGCTCTCTCCTACATTGTTACACACGCAACGTGAACTACAGAAAGAGGAAGAAAGCGTAAGTGATAAGGTAACTGCCAGTAACTAAAGTAATGGGTGGCAGCTACACAGTCGTATTTTCAAATTTTTATAAATGAACGTGTATTTTATTCCTTAAGTTGCTCCTGCTACTTTTTCTGTGTGACTCAGTACAGTATACGAGTTTTCATTTTATTTTATTTTTTAAATATTTTGAGAGAGAGAGACAGGGCACAAGCAAGAGCACGGGCAGAGGGAGAAGCAGGCTTCCCACCAGAGCAGGGAGCCTGACGCAGGGCTTGATACCAAGTCTTCATTTTAAATAGCTGATATATTAACAAAAACAACTTGCAAAACTAACTTATTTGCATTAACAGAAAAGTAAGCAAGCACCTTCGCACTTTGAAAGCCATATTTTGATTCCTGAAGAAAAGGGGTTACAAGTTAAATACTAGATTTCTGATTGAACAAATTAACCAACTTATACAAGAAAACCTAACGCTTAAAATCTGGGAAAGACTTTTTCAAAAATTTTCCTATTCATTAAGTACAAAACCAGGTTTAACCTGACACCTTGAGTCTCCACATAGCTTCAGCTCCGAACCAGCCGTATGTCCTGCCATAAGCACAATCACATTCTCGAAATCTAGAACTCACTAACTGCATCCTAACTCAACCACGAAAACACATCACTCCAGTGGTTGCTGTGTTTAAAAAAAAAAAAAAATCCTATCCCAGTGAGCAGAACACAAGTCTATTTTCATAGCCGCTATTCATTTTACACAGCCAAAATCTAACTGCAAACTATAACTCATCCACTTGAAAAATGCAAACAAATGCAAGAAGAAATCATGAAACAAAACTCCACAAACCACGCTCCGAAGAGCAATAAACATTTTCATTTGACACAACTAGAAGGAAAGTGAATCAAATCTTCCAAGAGCGGTCAAAGTTATTGGTGGAAAGAAGGTCCTCCTACCACTTCTGGATTTCAGAATGGAATGTCAGCACAGGAGCACAGAGGAAGGAAGAGTGCGGGGCAGCCCGGCACTGGGCGCCTCCTCCCTGCGCCTCCGCCCTGGGCCTCCCCCCTGCCCCCTCTGGAGGTCCTCTTTGCTCACGGGATGCAAGTCTAGAGTCGCTCTCAAGCACAACCAAGACTGCACCTGACTTAAGCCACTGCTTCTCTTTCACAAGAAGTGTTTCAAGACACCAGGAAGGTGATGGGTAGTAAGGAGGGCACGTATTGCATGGTGCACTGGGTGTTATACGCAAGTAATGAAGCATCGAACTTTACATTGGAATCCGGGGATGTACTGTATGGTGACTAACAAAATATAATAAAAAATCATTAAAAAAAAAAAGACACCAGGAAGGAGTAAGATTTGAGAAGAGAAGTAACTCTGTACATCCCCAACACAAGAATGAGGTCTGTACGCACAAGCCAGCGTGTACGGGGCTGAAAACGCTTTCTCCAAAAAAATAAAACCCAAATGATGTGTATTTACAAAGAAATTACAATGATCTTTTTTTTAAAAAATCAGATTATCTATTGGTATAGTCTTCAGATCTAAAATCAGGCACCTGTCTGACTTGCAGAACTGGGTCTGTGCTCCCAGCACTGGGAAGACAGCTTCCCCTAGAGCAGCTGCTTCCGGCGGCCAGAGACGCCGTGCGCTATGTGAGCCGTCCGCCGCTAGATGGCACCTTCTCACAATCTGTCACCCAGGCTCCTCCAGCTACCTGTGTGGTCCCTGAGCTCAGAAATGGGACAACACAGTTTATTAGCAACAGATGCACACCAGGAACGTGCCTTCAACACTGGTCAACATAATCGTGCCTATTTCTTCTGAAAGGGTTTCATCAGCATTTGAAAGTCGTTCATCAAAAGGTCTTCAAGCATCCCACATTTCTGTTTGTGTTTGTTCATCAGTACTTTCAGACAGTTAAAGTGCAGAGGGCTTTAAACTAATGACGCACTCGAACTACCTGGCAAACATGAAGTTAGAAGGAATAATGTATCTCTGTGAATCAGACTTGGGAGACGGAACCTTCAAACGTCCAACTTGCTGAAACTTAATTTAATGATCTAACAATTGATTTATTTTTTTTGAAGATTTTATTTATTTGACAGAGATAGAGACAGCCAGCGAGAGAGGGAACACAAGCAGGGGGAGTGGGAGAGGAAGAAGCAGGCTCTTAGCGGAGAAGCCTGATGTGGGGCTTGATCCCATAACGCCGGGATCACGCCCTGAGCCGAAGGCAGACGCTTAACCGCTGTGCCACCCAGGCACCCCTAGCAACTGATTTAAACTACTTTGGTATGTAGGTAAATGACCTGAAAATTTTCATCAGCAGGTATTTCCACCTTGACTTCAAAGCAGTTCTTTCAAAGTTAAAACAGAGGCGGTTTCTGGGGTGTGAGCACCATATCATCTAAGAAGGTGGCTCTGGGTCCTTCCCTCCTCTAGACTCAAGTCTGAAGGCCGAGTTCTAGTCGCGGGGCTGCCGTATCTAATACGGAAAATTCCCTCATCCAGTGTAACCCAGCCTGGCAACGGCCCCTCATTCAACAAGTAAGGTCTGCACGTCTGTTATGAGTCCCACATTCTGCTCCGCACTGGATACAAGTTACCGGCCCTCGGGGCTTCAAGTTGGAACAGTCATTTAAGACTATGTAGGAAGTAGGTGGTAAACTGAAAACATTTCTACAGCTGGTTCTTCCCTGTAGTGGGGTCCCCCAGATGGGGCCATCCTGCACTTGCCCAGGTGACCGACCACACAGCACCCCAGGAGAATCATGACTGCGCCCCCATGCCGTGTGGGACTGGGGCAAAGCCACCACGTTTCTGGCCTTTCCCCATCCGCGCTCACTTTAGAACAGCAGGAGGGGTGACCGGGGCTGTGTGGGGCAGCTTCATGCAAGGCCGGGTTCAGGGGACTCGCCCTGGGGCAGTGGGGGGTGGGTAACTACCAATAGGCACCTGGAAAGATGGGAATGCTCCAAAGGGGAGCATGGGCCACTGTACGCACAGTGTGGCGGGATTTCCTACAACCTTCCACAAAGAGCATTTTGTATATGTCAAGACTAAAATCATTTCTATTCTATATTATTATATATATTACATTATATTTATATTATATTATATATATTATATTAAAGTCATTTCCATTCTATAATATCAAGCATTCCTTCTCTCACAGCTCTCGATGATTCCTGACACAGATGGTCCTGATCTAGGATGAAGCGTGAACCACAAAGCCACGAGCAGAGACGTGGCCGCCGAGAATGTTAACTAAGCCGGCCAGAGCCCATGTGGCTGGCGGTTTCGTCCACACCGGGACGCTGAGCCGGTGATCTTACAGCCTTTCATGGTTACAAATGCATAAATGAGTATAATACACATACAGACGTTCTATCTCACGTGAAGAGTTCCAACCTTTATATAAACATTAAATCTCAACAGTTCCACTCCACCAGAGATCCTCAGTGGAAAAAAACTGTTTTATATTTCACTTAATAATCTAAGCAACTCTTCCCAAATCACATCACTGAATTTCTTCTGGAATCTCAGGCAGGCTGCCTAAACCACATTATGAGTTGTGACCATGGGGTTGTAATTAGCATGTTTTTCGTTAAAATGCAAAAGGAAAAAAAGAGCTCATGTACATTCCTCCTTCATGAACTTCTCCATCCCTTACTTTTCATTTTTTCTCCTCTTTTGATAAACAGGCAGTAACTGTGCTCCCCTTCCTGGGGATCTTCAGTTTGGCTCCTAAATGACGGCTCACGTCAACCTACGCAGTTTTCAGAAGTCAAGACAGATAGAGTCAGAAGCCTGATGGAACAATGCCGCTCAGAGGATCTCGGAAAAGCCCCGATTACTTCATGTATTTTCTCAACCATTTCAGTCATACTGCTATTTTGAGGAGGAGTTGCAAAATAGGATTTCTGAGATTGTTTACTAGGAGCTGGGTGACTAAGCCAGAGGCCCGAATCTATGAATTAAAACTTTCTTAAAGCTAAGGAAAGCATTTCCAACGAATTCTGCTAGCTGAACCCGAAAGGAAGGGCCCTGTGACTCTGCCTGTCCCCCACCCGGTGTCCCCAGTGCGGAGAAGGTCCTACAGTTTCAGGAGCACACGGGGGCCAGCCCGGAACTCGGCCTGCCATGGACGCCGGCTCTCGGGGGTGAAGGGGAAGGGCAGCACACCTCCACTGCATTTCTCCCACATTCAGGAACGTGGCCAGCCCTGCAGATGACCCAGAAAAGCAGTATTTTGGAGCACTGACTCTGTGCAGGCAATTTCCAGACCTCGACGATGGCATGCACGTGTGTGTGTGTGTATGTGCATGTGCGTGCACGCATGGGAGGGATGGGCTGCGGGTGGCTTCTCCGAGGACATATGTTGTATGCACAAGTCATGCCTCAGCCTCATGCCTCCTATTTGCTAGAGACGTCATCGAAGTCAAAACTAATTTATTTGCTCTTTACATAAACAGCTCAGGGGCTGCCAGAGATCCCCCTGCTGATTCAGAAGTGAGCCAAGCATACACCCCTGTCCCTACACAGGCGATGGCAGCTCATCAAATCAAACAGGAACAAATGGGAACCGGCGGCATGGAAGCAGGATGCTGCCCCGAGTCGGCCCGTGACCTCTCTGAGCACCACTCCCGAGGCCCAGAAGGTTCCACCAGCTCCCTGCACTTCACCTGTTCTACAAAGTCCATGACCTGTGCTCAGGGTCCCGTGTGACCCCCGAAACCCCCACAGAGGCTGCAAATGCAGCAAGGGCACAGTGAGCTGCTCTCGGGCGGTGAGCAAGGTTGCTGACTGCAAAATCGGAACTGAAGTGGGAGTCCAAATCCCGTTGCCTAACGTCACTGGAGAACAGCAACTGCTTCACCAGCTCCATGTTGGGCTTTTAGGTCCCTCTGACCTAACAAACACCTTCCTCTGGCTACTATGTCCCCCTTAATTTACAACTTCCTTTCCTTTCAAAATGCTGGCAGCTCACAGTTTCACGCAGGACCAAAAAAGACCTACTGGTCGTGGTGGCAGAGCTGAAGCCATAGGGTTGAGAGCCGTAAATCACATCTAAAAATAGACTGTGCTCATGTGCGTTAATTACCTACAGTGCTGCTGAGTCATCGCATCACTACCCTGGAGATCACCAGGCTCCGTGTGGCCCGGCCAGGGGCATTCGCTCACCACCGTGTCTGCGTCTGCCTGTCTGTCCTCGCCCTGCACTCCTCGCACACAAGGTCACACGGCTACTCACACACCGCACACCCCACACACAACCAGTCATGCACGCACACACACATGCGTTTGCAATTTCCCACAAGGGAACCACAGTGTGCCTGGGTCGGGAGGACAGCAGGGTCAGCGACTGTCCAGCCCGATAATTACACACAGGACCCTGAGTCCTGAGAACGCGCTCATTTTCCCACAGCCAGACAATTACAAAGTCCAAAATTGAAAACCCCACGAATACACCATTCTTTAAATGGAGAAAATGTGTGTTGAGGCTATTTTTACAGAACTGACAGCATCAATCCATACCCTTACGGACGTCAAGAGACCGAGCTTCAGCACCGCCAGGAGCTAAGTGGCAGAAAGACAAGGTCCCATCTTCCCGCCTCCATTCACAGACTTCCGTCCACTTCGCGCTTTACAGAACACATGCACCCCAAAACTATGCAACCGCAAAAAATGAAATGCTGATTATTTTTAGAATCTGGCTAAAAACTCTATTAGTCACATGCAATCGTCCTGATGTCTTCAAAAACCACAGCTCCAACCGCCCGGCATCCAGATGGGTCACGAGCAGCCCTCTGCGCCCTCCCTGGACGGCTTCCACTCCGCGGTGCTGACTCGCCACCGGCTTGCCCGTTCCCACACAGGAGCTCACCCGCCCTGGGACAGAAATCATGACATTTCTGCTCTGCTGGCCATCATGTCACAAGAATGAGGACGCTCAACGTCCAGTCCTCCCCAGGGGCTTCTGCAAAGCACCCGTGAGCAGGTACCAATTTTTGGTAATGAAGGTAAGTTACTGAAAAGCAGCTAAGCAAATGCAGGGAGTGAGGTAAGGACCCAATGAGGCACGCCGCCCCTCCTCAATCACCGCAGAACCAGGAGGGCAACGGGGACAGGTTATGGGGGGCCCCAGGTCCACCATCCCTACTCACCTCGCTCCAACCCCCAACGACCCCATGTCTTTGATCACTGCAGTGTGAGTGTGCATGCGTGTGTGTGCACGTGTGCATGGGGGGTACATACACGTGCATGGCGGTATCCAGTAGAGCACAGTCTGATAAACCATGGGAGACACCGTGTCCACCCTCACGCTCCCCTGGCAGCAAATGCTATCTCTCTGTGTGGCAAGTAGGACACCCCCGGCCCCTTCTGGCAGAGATTCCAAACCCGTGGCTTGGGCGTGCAGGGCGGGAAACAGGATCAACGGATAGTAACTCTCCTTGAAAGCACCTGATCAAGCGGCTTCCCTGATACAACCCACCAGCTCACGGGGGACACGGGTCCCACGGAACAGGGTCTACGGAGGCACCACGGGTCAAAAGACACCTCAACGCCCGACACCCAGTCCCCCGGCTCGGCGCTGTTGCAACAGGGTATCAGCGCTGTTTAAATGTGAAGAGCAGGGACCAAAAGGCGAACTTTACATTCAAGGAGTGCGTGAGCATGCGTGTTACCTAATCTATGCAAAAACTGTTAGAAACTAAAACGTGCTCAAGAAGTCTACAAAATGGCAAATGAAATACCTTCCAAGTAAACACAGAGCAGAGCAGAGCATCCCCTCACCCCATCCCTCTGCCGCACCCGCTCCCTCCGTCCCTCTGCACGCCCCACTTACTCTGTCCACCCTGAGCTATTATACACACACACTTTACCATGGTGGGTCTGAATGGCAATTCAGCCCGCAGGGGCTGTCTGGAAACATCTGGAGACAAATCTGGGTTGTCTCTGGGGTTGGGGGCTGCTGGCATCTAGGGATGGAGAGCAAAGACACTGCAAAACACCCTTCAGAGCCCAGGACAGCCCCCACCACAAAGCCACCAGCTCGGAAGTCAACAGCACGAGGCTGAGAGGCCCCAGACTAGGGCCCAGATACCCCCAACTGCACTTGGGGCAGCCCCAGTGCTCTCGGCAGGACAGGAACCCCAGCAAAGGTCAAGCGGTACCAGATAGACTGGCCTACTGATGGGGGTACAGGGTCACCGAGGCCTCCAAGAGTGATGAGACACACTCCAAGCTGCCAGAAGGGTGGGGAAACAGCAGACCAGGAGGGGACGGGTCCACGGGGGCCAACGGCAGACCAGGAGGGGACAAGTCTGCGGGGGCACGCAGACCAGGAAGGGAGGTGTGCAGACCGAGGAGGCAGGCACCAGACTGAGAGGGGGCATCCATGGAGGTGTCCAGACAAGAGGGGAGGGATCCGCAGAGGAGGCCGGGACAGTCTGATGGGACCCCTTTTATTTTCCGGACACTCAAGTATGTTGTGATAATCCAGCAGCAGGTCTGCTCACAGTTAATTTAAAAACCACGATGAAGGATTCATCAGTTACACAGACAACCACAGTCATAAATCCTTTCACGTTTTTACAAAACATCCCACATTAGTTTGTGAGGCAATTACAAAGCATGTGACACACACAGTCTTGCTTCAGTGCCACATTGTAAGTGCAGGGGACGACAGCCGGCCCTTTCCCCACTCAGCTGGGGTCAAAAGACAACTGCCCGCAGTCTGGATGCCCACCTGTAATCCCATCAGGGTGACAGGCACGCAGTGGGCCGTGTCCCGTCTGACAGGCTGGGGATCCGTGTGGAGAGTGGCGTCCACTCCAACTGGACAGCACCACGCTCTGACCCAGTAAATAAGGCCAATGTCCCTTCTGCCCCCCAAGAAATATGCAGAGAAGAGGCAGGCTGAAATCAGGCCGTTCCCATGAGAAGAACCTGGTGGAAGGTCACTTCTAGTTCAAGCCTACCCAATGCACGACACTCCTGTCCCTTCTGTGCTGGCCTCTCCGTCAGGGTGGGCGTTACCCGCACACATGCAGGAATAGTGACGAGTGTCCATGCACCCTGACGCCGACTCCACCCACCTAACTCCAAGCCGTTGTGCCCTCTGAAGCCTCCAACGCATGCCGGGAAGCCTGTGAAGAGAGCTTTCCTGTCTTGGCTAGGCCCTCCCCTTCCGATGCAACCCTTCCTGGTTTTGCTAACCTGTCTGCATCAATCAAGGTTTCTAGGCTTCGGCCAGAGCTTTTTTGTACACGTACAAGACGTACAAATTCCCAGGAGACAATAACATTCTTCTTCACGGCAAGTCCCAACAACCCCACTAATGATCCAGGAATAAACAGGGTCTTCCCTTCTTGGAGAGAGAGGCACAGAGCACACCTGTGAGCATGCAGACACATCTCCCCCCAGCCCTGATCTCCCCTCTGCTTGGTACAGGCTCAGGTGCATAAGCCAGACCGGGGGTGGGGGGGTCTCCTGGCTTCACCAGACCCACCTGTTGGAACTGTGGTGCTCTCACTCACAAGCGAGGAGGGCAGGTTAGGAAACTCTGAGTTAACGCCTCTATAGAACAGATTAAAGCCTGTCTGTGAAGTCAAGAATAAAATGCAACATGGCGCAAGACGGCCACGCCTGCACAGAGCAGGACCCCATGAACGCCGCCCAAGCTGCCGTCGAGCAGGAAATGCCACCCCAGACAGTGCTGCCGTCCGCCCTTCATTCTCGTGGCCTTTTTACAGTAAAACGCAGATTCAGAAAATAAAACCAAGTTTAATGAATCACTCTAAGGGCAACACTCTTGTAACCACACTCAGGTCGGGTTGGTACGAGCAGCCAGCTCAGGAGCAAAGCTGTGTCCCCCTCTGGTCCCACAGCAACGCACTTGCTGGGACCCGTTCTGTGTGCCACCAGCCACCAGGGACAACCAAGGAATCTGGTTCCAGCCTAACTCCGTACGCGGCGAGACAGATACAGCGGCTTGAAAGAACGGACATGCTGAAAATCCCACGACAGGAAGCACACACATTCACGATCACAACTAGGAAATGGGCAGCACGCGGCTCTCCAGGACGCGTCCAACGTCACCCCCGTGAAACCAGGAGAACAAGACAGCGGAGTGCGGGGCACACGGGAAACGGGGTGGGGGGCTTTCAAAACTGGTAAATGTACGCGTGTTCGTGGTGACTATTCCTGTTCTCCCTCCTTCGCAGAAAACAACTTCCACAAATCTGCCCTTGGATTTCCAGCGAGGAACCACCTCAGTGCACAAAACGTTTCCGGTAAAGGTTTAGGGCCAACATTCAGCCATTTATCTCCTTCACACTCTGAAGCAAAGTCAACCTGAACTCCGGGGCTCAAGGGGCGCCTGGCTGGCTCAGTCAGTGGAGCATGTGACTCTCGATCTCAGGGTCATGAGTTCAAGCCCCATGTCGGGTGTGGAGCCTACTCATAAAAATCCAACAAACGTCTGGGCCCAAAGACACTGAACCACGCTCCGCTGAACAGAGGCCCTACCTCCCACTCACCAGCCGAAGCCAAACCCCTGGGAAGTTCAACACACCCTGATCCACCTCAGCTGCAGAAAACGAAGTCGACAGACGGTACCATTTCAGAGGCGTACCCAGCACCGGACGGGAAACTCCCCACGGACGCAAACACAGACACACACGGAGGCAGAAGACGGAGCCCGGAGAAAAGACTCCACGGAAATTAACACTGTTCTTACTGCGTTCCTTTCCCTGCGGGAGTATGTATGCAAATTTATGAAAACCCTATTTTTGTAAGATCAGGGATCCCAGAGAAGAACTGTTGGATGGCCAACACTGCACTACCAAATTTAATTACTAACAACAATGTCATTATCAAAATTAATAAAATCCTACGGCCTTCACTTTGTGCCCAAAAGACCGCGGGAAATCCTAACACCCACAAGACACTTGTACCAAATGACATTTAAAAGGAAAAAAACAAAGAAGACTATTCTGAAGGAAACAGTAAAAATTAATTTTGAAAAACAAAAAACCAAAAACGAGGCACCTGAATTTCACCTCAGGAAAGATGACTGTGCTGGCAGGAACACCGCCATTCACGCACCAGAATTAATTACAAGGACAGGACACTGAAACTCTGCTCCTGGGCAGCCTGAGACACCTGCTAGTGTGTGTGCGGGGGTGCAGGGGCCGGCCTCCCGCCACTCCGGGGAGCTGGGCAGGAGCGCTTCCCCCAGGCTGTCCCATGCAGGTCTGCTGTGAGCCCCATGTCGTGAGAGGCCCTGCATGGGTCTGGAGAGGCGGCATGTGGCTGGCGCCATGCAAAGGCCAGCGGGCGAAGACGTGGCGTGTGGGGCCCCCACAGCCAGCCCCCTGGCTGTCCCAGAAGCGGGACAGCGGCAGTTGGACAGGGCTTCCCGCTCTCGGGTCTCGGATCCAGGCGTCCATTCTCCTCCATCCAGGGTTTCAAAAGCAGTTTTAGGACTGGGGACAGTGGCTTCTTTCTTTCCGCAGACAATTCTAGAACGTTCCGGGAGCCTCCCCAGGAGGTCCAGCCCTCTCAGCCCACCCAACGATTCTGTAAAGCCCTGTCCTACGTATGATCCTGCCTGAGATACAGATAGCAAGTCCTGTTGCCTGCACTGAATCCTGACAACTGCCTTCCTTGCAAGGGAGGAGAAGCCCGTTGCCTCTGAAAGCTTCCAATTATTCGGAGAGAGCGGAAACTCTTCTTCTGCCCTTCACGGTTGGAATGGGTCGTTCGCTGGGTGCTGTGGGAGTCAGGATGGGGAGAGAGCAGGGATTCTCCACTCCAGGCTCCTGGACAGGCTCGCTCTTCCCCCAACGCTCATCAGGCAGCGGCCACGCACGACTCACACCCACTAAGCAACAAGTGTCCCAGAGGGTTCAGGTCCAGCCCGCCCGCCTGCCCAGCAGTACGCCCCTGGCCCTCCCGGTCTATCGGCCAGAGGAGCGCGCACAGCTACGTGGAACACGAGCTTGCAGGTATCAAAACAAAAGAAGAGCAGCTCGAGTCCCCTCACAGTGTCTCCCTTGTGGCATGCTGTGTCACAGACACCGGGTCCTTGAGACGGCTGAGAAGCACCTTGAATCCCCCAGGTCAGCACCATCCCACCAGCTTTCTCCGGTGACAGAAATGCCCTATCATCTTCCCAGTCCACACGGCAGCCTCAAGGGGCTAAGGACCGGCACAGGGGACACAGCGGCCTCGGGTGTCACGCGTGTCATTCTGGATAAACACACGTGCTCTGCCACCTTCCTAACGCCCCTCGGAGAAACATCCGCCAGCAGGCCAGATACGGACAGGACTGCTCCTCCTCCTGATTCAAGATGAGTATCTTCCAAAAAAGGAGAATTAGCAGACTTCCCCCAACACCCCATATTTCAGACAAGAAAACTTCCAAACGATGAAGCAAGCAGGGCACTGCTTTGATTAAACACAGGTTAACCAAAAGGGTACATCTAAGTTCGAGCTCTTCACTGGGATCACTGACACCAGAGTTCCCGTGCCAGACAATGTTCCAGGACACGGGAAAACAGCGGGAAGAGCAGGGACGCAAAGCAAAATCGCAACACCGCTATCACAGGCTGTTGGTCCACAGAAAGGACAGAACAGGAGAAGCAAAGTGTTAGTAACTCTGAAAAATTCACAAAATACAAAAACCAGAAGCACCAAATACAAGTTCTAAGACTGTATCTTACTCTGGTCGCAGGAGCCCAAAACCCCAGTCCTGCCCTTTGTTTTTCATCCATCAAGTGAGGAGTCCGCTCTGAGTTCTACGCCACCAGTCAGCTGCACAAGGGGCACTGCTGTCCACTTCTGGTAATATCCGGGAGTCCTGCCCTCAGGCAAAGTGCAAAACAGCACCTGCCCCCGTCCTTCCGGCATAAAACACTGAAGGAAATATCTTAGATATCACTTTCGATTATCAGACACTGAGATAAGGAAACTGGCAAAGCTCATACACCAACGTGACCTCAAAATAACCTAAAAATGAAAATGTCTGAACCCGAGGGCATCAAACCCAAGAGTTTCTGAGAGGACAGAATGTGTCAGCAGCTGGGAGGCCATCACACAGCGTGGTAAACAGAGGCACAGCACCAGCCAGACATCATCAGGTAAATTATCCATAGAGGAAGTGATTCCAGTGACCGATCCCCGATCTGGCCCGTTCCTGAGTGTGGGCCCAAGGCAGCAAACGTCATCCCACCCACTGCTCCTGCACTTGCAGGGCAGGGAGCCTGAGCTCCGTGCTGGGGATGGGGGGATGGAGAGCCCACAGGGACATTCCCCCACAGCGCCACCCTGCCCAGCCTCTGTCCACGCCCCTGGACTGCCCCTCCATCACACCCCACACCCCCCTCGATCCGCAGGGGAACCAGAGCAAGTCTGTTCACACTTGACGAACTGAACTGGTGACCTGTAGGTCAGCCCTAGTGAAAGAGTGGCTACAGATGATACCCCCGTCTTGCTCTGAGGGGCTGCAGAATGCTGGATTAACAGGGGAAGAAGGAGGAGGGCAGACGGGGACACGGAGGCCTGTGGACAGAAAAGGCGGGAGGCCAGCCGCACAGATGTGACTCCAGTGACACAGGTGACCAGGGGCACCCTTCTGTCTCAACACCTTCTGGACACAATTTGGGGTGACCACAGAGGCCTGGGCTGCATTCGGTTCACAGATGTTCCTACGAACTCTGAGCCTCTTTCCCAGCCTTCTCTGTCATGGTGAAAAGCCCCAAGTGAGTCCAACGTCTCCCTTACTGCACGTAGCCCCGCCAGCGACACAGTGGTCCAGCAGGGTCATGCACGCTCATGGCCCCAACATGCCCCGCTCTGCAGAGGTCTGCGGAGGAGTGCTCCCCCTCCTCTGACCGCATCTGGGAAGATAAGCGCTTCGAAACCCAGGTCCTCCAAGAAGGACTGAGAGTGTGACATTGCAGAAACAGGGCCAAAGACTCAGATGCATGAGATTTCCGCCCGTGGAGGGCTCCCTTCTGCCCCCTCCGAGCACGACCCCAGCCTTGCCCCCCAAATCAAGAAGTTATTTCTCAAGAAAGTCCTTGACATAGAATTTAGTAACTAAACCTTGCTACTACAGGACTTTAAAATTCTATATATATATGCACAGATAGAACATAATGTACGTAGAACATAATCGTGTATTTACATGTGTGCGTGTGTGTGTGTGTGTGTGAGGTGGGTAACTTGTGGATAAATACTGGCACACCCCTCGGTTCTCGTCAAAACCTCCTGAACAGTAGGCACTGGACCTCATTCTCCTTTGATTCCCTACAGCGCCAAGGCCAATGACAGGTCACTGGATCGATCGATAGGCAGATCCTAGAACTAAAGTAAGAAAAAAAATCCATGTTTTCTTTTTTTTTTTTTTTAAAGATTTTATTTATTTATTTGACAGAAAGAGAGACAGCCAGCGAGAGAGGGAACACAAGCAGGGGGAGTGGGAGAGGAAGAAGCAGGCTCCCAGCAGAGCAGGGAGCCTGATGCAGGGCTCGATCCCAGGACGCTGGGATCATGACCTGAGCCGAAGGCAGACGCTTAACGACCGAGCCACCCAGGCGCCCCGGAATCCATGTTTTCTATACAACCACAGGCGCACCAGTGAGCTAAACTCACTTTTCAGGACTGTGTGGACAAGATAAAGGCCAAGTTTCTAAAACAGTAAATTTCGGGATGACTGGGATTTCCAATTGCGTCAATTTTTCCTATTATTTCCTAACATTTTTTGAGGCATTCCCAAGTTATTTATCCCTTCATGTGACTCAGGTTTGACTTTATCCTCTCAAGTACTCCACCCACCCACGTCCCCACCCTGCCGCCCCCAGAAACTGATTTTATGCGAAGACAGAAAATGTCTCCCTAATCTAACCCACTCAGGCATGAGTTAAGTATGACTGGATAAAACTAAAACTGAAACGGGTCTTTAAAGAATGACATAAGCACACACTATTAGTGAGCAAGTAAAAGTCTTCACGAAACTCCGGGAACAAAAATGTTCCAACACATTCTGATGTATCTGGGACCAGGGAAATCAGCCTATTTATAAGGTTTCATTACATGGTTTCTCAAACTGATACAATATTTAAGTTTATAGAGCTACCAAGTTGCTTAAAGGATTTCATATTATTTCTAAAAAATGAAACATTGAAACAGGAAGGTTTCTTTTGAGAAACTCCCGAAGCCATCAAAACCGTATTATCTTTTGCCCTTACTCTTAACAAATTCACTTTTAAATTATTTCTCAGGGGTTTTAAAGACTTGCGTGCACATGTACACACATATTGCTAAACATTTAAATTAAAGAAGTTGATCATTCCCTATTGTTTGGCTTCCGGCATTACTAATTGATGGCTTACAATCCTGCTGTGCAAAATCCTATTTATTCTGCAACAAGCCATCGTGCTTTTTTCTGGAGTGGTGTACTAACACGTACTTAAGTGAGATTTCACCGAAAAATCATCTAATTGGAAGCTGGCATACTAGCGGTGATTCTCCTCAGTTGGGGAATTTTCTGAAAGTTTAAGGAAGGGTTAGAAGTTAGCTCATCACAGGACGAATACTCTCGCCTTATCTAAGGGCAGAAGGGGGAGGCTTGGGGAAGCACGGAGTCAGCCTTCTGGGTCTGGAGACTCTTCAAAGGGCTCCAAGCTTAAACCGCAACCCGCTGCCCAAGCTGATGGAGTCCTGTGAATCAAACTTTCTTCCTAGGGTTTCTTGGATTTGTTTCACCTAAAAAGGGTTACCTACTTCATAGCACTGGAGCTTTCTTAAGGACTTCCATCTTGCCAAATTGTCTTACTTAGAATAATTACGTGAAAGGTAAGTTAGTAAATTCTGCTTTTGTTCTTGAATTAGTGTTAATTTTTTTTCAACCACGTGTCATGAAAACAATGCTATAAACTCCTCAGATCCCAGTGAACATTCTGTATTAAACCCACAGTGAATCTGGGCCTTGATCCATTTTTCAAATGAAATGATATGTATATAACATATAACATACATGGACACACACGAATAATCATGATCACCCACACACACACACAGGCTCACACACACCAGCGGGCACTCCCACACACGCTCTGAAATGCTTCGCCGTGATGGACCCACTCTGTGACCCACCAGGAACACACAACCTCGAGCTAGCTCAGTGGAACCCGGACACAGCAAAGCTGATCAAGAAACGTGAAGGCGGGAGTCTGAGATGCAGGGACCAACGCCAACTTCCCCGTGCTCACTGCTCCACTGCTGACAGCAAACCCGGCCTGGCTAGGACACCTAACTAACGTCACCCCAAGTCAGCGTCCCCAGCAATTTCGGAACGAGCGCTGGACGGGGCAAGGAAGGACAGAGCTCACGCAGGAGGGACCGCAGAGCGGGTGTGGATGTCACAGGGAGACTGGGCAGGGCTGTGTCCGCGAGGCACTGACCCCGTGGGCTCTGGGCGGCGGCTTCCGCAGGGGCCACTCCTGAGGTTTCAGACTCGGAGGAAGGCTCCGTGGCAGGAGTCAGGGCAGTTGGGAAAAGTCGCCATGAAAGGAACAGAGTCTGCTGGACCCTTGGAGACAACGGACCTCCACGTGCCCAGCAAAGAATGTTTCTGTGGGGCTCATTGGAAAGCGCATTTCTCTCCTTTCAGAGAAACTGGCTGAAAGAGCAACGGTAACATGTTCTCTGTCCTAAAGACCGAGTTCATTTCAGAGCCTCTGACGCAGGGCAGACTCTCCTGGCTCGGCTTCCGCCCCTGAAGTGAAACCTGAATCCTTGAACAAAAGCGCTTCTAGGAAAGCCAGTGCCCCTCCGACCGAAAAAGGTATGGTTTTAAGTAGTCACTCCACTTTCAACCACCAACCAGGTCAGTTTGCAAATGAGCCAATAATATACTGGTAGAAACCTTTTTCAATAACCGGAAATTAGATTCACTGACGTATACGAGCAGAATAAACGGATTCCCATGCTACAGCCTTCCACACTCAATGGGGGATTACTCTGAATAAAAGGTCACCGTCTAGCACTGCACACTGCATTGCTACATGCTACTGAAAGGGAAGGAGAGACTCCCGAAAAAGACAAACGCTAACTCAGGAATGAAACGCACTCTGCAGGAAGACATTTCATGCAAGTACTAAAAACGTCCCAGCTGGAAACCACACGTGAGTCGTGCTGGAGGCGGCCAGTTCCACAGGAATAACGTGTTCTCGTGCATCACAGGTTAGAAAAGAACCATGCCACTCCTTCTCTGTTTCGACAAAGCTGGTGAGGCTGCCCAGATCCACGGTCGGGTCTCCATGCGCCTGTCCTTGTGCACGGCCAGCGCGGAGCGGTGCCCGTGCTTTACGCTACGTCAGGAGCCATAAACTTCCCTCTCCTTGACCACTGACAAGTGCTGTAAGTTATCCAAACTTACCGTTTGCAGATTCTTGGTTTTTAGTCAAATAATGAAGCCTGTTTCATATTCTAAAACATAATCCAAATGTCAGATGAGAACACGGCAATTTAGATTCTTCCCATAGACCTCAAGAAACAGAAATCAAGAGTTCCCGAGTACGTACCATTCAGATGCCACCTGAAACGTCCGAACATCTGAACAGTAAATGGAGGGCCATCTTTAATAAGTCGTAACCACACACTCAGACCTCTACTGTAACTGAGACAAATGTTTCAAGTCTCATATGAACCATAACTTCATCACTGGCAAAAAAAATCATCAGCATCATCATCTTTGAAAACACTCATTTCCCTCCTTTTCTTACATACTGCCTCCTTCCTGGGTTAACTCCAAATACATATATATTGATATACATATATATATCAATCTTCATTTCTCCACTCTCCCTCCCCAAATTAAAGGGGGGATGGGCTTTGATCTCAGCTACAGCTGCCGTGAACAAGCCCACAGAGAGGAAAAGGAAATCTCAAGCCGTTCTCATGCTCAGCAAACACAGCCCGCAAGACCTCCATAAATAACTCAAGAGAATACTGGGTCAGGACGGTCTGTGATACGGAGAAATAAACAGATTTTCACAACGCTCCTCAGCTTGCAACCATTTGATGGAACTTGGCAACTGTTCCCCGCGAGGCGCCTTTGAACTCGGAATGCGTCCACTCTGGTGCAAGTGCTGTGTGGTTCCTCTGGTCCCCGTTCCCGACTTCAAAGAGCAGGCTCTCCCTTGTCCCCGAAGGGCACCCACTCAGGGGCACGAATTTAGCCTGAAACCTTTCGTTGTACACTTCCAGCCCTTTCAACGTCGTACTAACCCGTGAAAAGGTGGAGACCGGAGCCCTAAAGATGACTCCAGGAACCTCAAGAAATTTTTAAAATCTGAAAACTCTTCAGCCTTCACAAAATCTGAAAACATTCATGACTTTTCTTTCCCAAGCATATCTGAAAACAAAACGCATCAGTTTCTCCCCCACGTGCTTTGTCGAAATAGTTAAATACATTCATAAGCTGAGGACTATTTCATTATCTTCGGCCATCACCTTAAGTAATCTGCACTCTGTCATCTCAAGATTTACCTCTGGTATTTCTTTGTTGCTTGCAGCCAAGAAGTAATAAAACTTGAAAGGACTTTTTTCTCTCTTTTTTGATGTAACTAATTAGATTAACTTGGTAGCCTTCAATTAGAGAAAATACTGCATTAAACATTTTATTATCCCTACAAAAAAATTCACAGTTCCTTTTATGGAATTACTGACGTCACTGATTTTCTGCGGAGGTGTCAGAAGTTCCTTGGTCAGAATTCACAGCAGCTCGACCTCTGAGGGGGAGAGATACATAAATACACAAAAGACATAAGCCTGGTCACCTCTTCAATGTGATATCCTACAGTTTTGCTAGTTATCAAAATTCAAATCAGCCTAGCAGTCAAGTTATGAATTCTTATAATCAAATTATAAACAGTTTCTTGGTAAAATAAATGTGTCAGTAAAGTACGATATATTTAAATTTCTCTTTCTCAATACTTTTGGGGGCGTTGTCCCCAATACTTCACCCTGGGCATGACGTCTTTCACTAACAGTAACTCACCCTGTCATGGATTAAAATAAACTAAACTAAGATATGAAGAGAAAAATAGAAAAAAGAAGACTATGTTTCCCAGATTCACCCTACATGTAGGAAAAAAAAAATCAAGATGGAAACAAAAATCTTTTAGCAATAGCTTCACTTGAACTGTAATTAATCTCTACTTTCCCCTTGGAAACCTGTAGTACAGTGCTGAGCAAGAGGAAAATGAACAATCACTTTACAATCTATAAAGAATTCAGCTGTGAAACCAAAACTGAATAACGGTAGACCCAGTTTGTTCGTAACTGAGGACAGACGTGCCTTCCTCCTGACATGAACAGAGAGACGCACGCGGTAAGCGCACGAGTGCAGCGGAGGGCGGTGGGGGCCGGGGGGGACCTCACATCCCCCAGCCGTCAATGAAGTGCATCTCACAGGGCCTCAAGAATAAAACCCATCCTCTGGGAGAAGTCGCCACTAGGTCACAGCCGTCCTGCCCCGTAAACCTCGCTCTCTGATCACCAGAGATGTGTGACGATGGCTCGACTTCCTGAGACCCTGGGGGAGTCAAGTGTCCAGAGCCTCACGTTAGGCTGTACACAGGAGCTCATACTGCTGTGAGTTTTAAAAAGGTCTGTAAAACCATCATTCTCCAGACACATGCAGGTGTAAGCGTATACACGTGACACACGAGATACAAATGTGCTAAATGTATGTGGAGAACACAGACAACGGTTATGCCTAGAAAGGACAGCTGGACCAAAACATCAAGCCCAATCATCTCTGAGCAGCGGGATCCCTTTCTTCTTCCTTATCTGCATCTTCCACAATGACTGAATTACACACAATATCCATAGGAACGTGCACAATACAAACACTAGCATTTCATAAACCCTGACCTTCGTTCCTTACCCGAATGCCAGGGCATCGCGGCTGGGCACAAGGTCCGGGGCACAGGTGAAGGGCAACCCAGCCAGGGACCCAGGGACACGACACAGCTCCAGGGGCTGTGACGGTCTCATCCAGTATCTGTTCAACCCCTGCATTTCTGCAGCCTCCCCCTCTGAGCGGCGACTCTTCCTGCTCCCACGTCCTTATACCTCGGTGAGCTGCAGCTGGGGCAAGCGTGCTGGGGTGCGTGTTCGCAGCGGCACCCCATGGCGGCCACGGTGCTCCCGCAGGAGCCTCCCGCCACGGCCCACCTACCGCTGCATGGGTGTAAGCCACACACCTGAGTTCCAGAAGGTAGCCTGCTGAGCCGCAAATGGCGGGAAAGGGCCAGATGCGGGAGGAAGCGCAACCCGCCAAGACAGGGTCGTGCCCGGTTCTCCGTGTACGTGCAGACGCATTCTCGTGGGGACTCGATGGGGCACGGGGCACGAGGGTTATGCTACATCATGGAAGATCGTGGATTCCTGCAACAATATTCTACACCTGACAGATGATCGAAATGACCGGCCACAGAGTCTGTTTCGGTGCCTGTGAAGTCTGTGCTTCCCGGGCCTTTCCTGGGCCGTAGAACATTCACGTATTTACAGCTCCTGAACGTGTGACGTTCTTTTCTTTAAAAAGCATTTACAAGTTAGTTATTCAAAAACAGAAATGCGTTATTTTATCAGAAAATGTATACCTCTCAGTAAAGCTCCCAGACGAGTCCGCCGACGGGTACCTGCGTCACCAAAGCCAGAGGTTAACCACGCCTCCACGGACTGCAATCTTTGGAAAACACTAATACAGTCAAAACATGGGTTTGCTTTACAAGTTCTGCATGCTGGTGATTCCCAAAAGGAGATAAACAGAAGAGAAGAAAGAGGCAAGATTCTGGGCGCAATCCACCGCTGACCACAGCAGTGTCTGATGGTTCCCAGTTCCCGCTTCCCAGAGCCACACGCATGAGCCCCGCTCTTCCCACGTGCACCACCCATGGTCAGGGCCGACTGCGGACGTGGAAATGGTTCAGGAAGGGGGCGCCTGGGTGGCTCAGTCGGAGGAGCGTCCGGCTCTTGGTTTTGGCTCCGGCCATGGTCTCGGGGTGGTGGGATCAGCCAGCGTTGGGCTCTGCGCTTGGCAAGGAGTCTGCTTGAGATTCTTTCCCCTCCTCTCTCTCCCTCCCGCTCAGCTCCCCACCCCACAAACGCACACACACGTGCTCTCTCTGTAAAATAAATAAGTAAAATCCTTTAAAAAAAAAAAATTCAGGAAAGGGAGCTGGAGTCATAGCGTGAGGTGACATTCAGGTCATCCTCAACCCTGAAAGACACAGGAGGGACCACAGACATGCCAGCAGGACGGGTCCGGCTGCTGCCCTCTCAGCCACCCTGTGCAGATGACCTGTCCCCCCGTCCAAGCAGGGAGTCAGGGGCACCTGCGGGCGATGGAGACAAAGCTGGCCTCCCTCAGTCAGGGCTTCGGGGTGTAAGAAGCAGGTCACGTGTCCCTGGGCACTGTCCTGGGCTCGCAGGCTTCATCCTGTCTCAGCGCTGAACAGGATCCAGCCGAGCCCCTGCTGAGCTCTCCCTTGGCAACCCTCTGCCCCAGGAAGAAGCTGCCGGATGGCTCAAGAGCTGGCCTGAAGGACGTGCTGGGCACACCAGGCCCACACTTTGAACTGCTGGTGTGTCCCCCAGCCAGACGGAGCAGGACGGAGAGGCGAACAACATCCTCACACAAGCCTGATGAGATTTCCAAGTGCACTGTCTCACGGGCATAGAAAGGACTCCTAGAAGTTGCACAGGGCACTGCTTATATTTTCACAACACTTCACATTTCTTTGATTTTACTCACTGTCAAAAGGCATACATACTGCCACAGAACATGTATTTTCAAAGAAAAAAGAAGTTTTCCATAGAGAAGAAATTTCCATAGATCTTAGTTACACGAGGGTCTGGCACCCAAGTCACCAGGGGCTTTTCTGTGTCATGCACGGGTCAAACTGTAGAACTTTGACCATTTTAAGGCCTTTTAATCAAGAAAATTCCTTAATACACCAGATTATCAATGATTATTATTGTCATTTTAAGTAAAGCTAAGACTATGTGAGCAATTTAAAGTAAATCCCAGCAAAATTCAGCCAAGTTACTGTACATGCTAACAAAGCCAGATCGGTCTCGGGTGGCATTGCTCAGAACTGGAGAGACTAACTCTGAGTTGGCTGGAGACACACAGCCTGTGCCCAAAACGAGACTCAGTCAGTGGGGCTCCTGGAGGGACGTCAGGACGGAACCAGGTGACGGCTCCGCCCCTCCCATGCTAAGAGAAGTCTTCCACCCATGGGGCTGTGTCCCAGCTCCTCTACTGGGAAGAAAGGGTGAAGCCACACACTCCCCACCTGGCTCAGCTCGAGGGGCTCTGACTGTCTGTCTATGCCCTCCGACTGTGGGGAACACACAGAAGCAGGGCCCAACCTGAAAATATGAGACTGGGGAGGCACTTTTCTTGGAAACCTAGGATTCAGGCATGCAGGTCAATGCAATGGTTAAAGCACGCATGATCTCAAATTAAAGTACTGAACTGGGGGACAGTTCTAAGGCTGCAGAACCATAGGCCTCTGGGCGTCCAGGAGGTACAGGACCAGGGATACCCAGCAGACAGGCCAGATACACGGAGGGCACGGGCCAGGGGCCGAGAAGGATGAGCAGGACGACCTCGGGGGTGCAGAGAGGAGACGCATTCCCAGCTATGCCAAGGAAGGGATGAGCCACAATGGTTTCAACGGCAGGGAGTAAAGGCGAGAAAGAAAATTCAGCTTGTGATACGTGACAAGTGACCAACTGGAACGGACAAGAAAAACCAACGAAGAGAGCCTCCTCTGTACGGATCTCTTTAAAAAAGCAAAGATAATTCATTTCTGTAATTGGTTCATGGAGTTCTACCTACTGAAAGAAGACAAGATGTCCTCTCAAAATCCTACTGACGTCTAGAACTCTAAATATCTCATCATCGGGCCGCCTGGAGCCCTCAAGGAAAGCCCGTGCCCACTGTGAGCACAGGAAGACTCCAGGGAAGGCTCCCATCCCGAGGGCAAGCAGCACCGACGGGCCGGGATCGATCACAACACGACCCCCCGACACAGCACTTCCATGCGGCCTTTCCCAGGGAGGAGGTGCCAAGAGTCCCCGAAAGGAAAACTACCTGGAGGCTTTCTCACAAGCTCAAAAGAGAAAAGTCACCCAGACCAAACGCTAGGGGTAGAAACAGAGCGTGAGGGCCCTGCTGCACACACGTCCCCGCCAGTGCCAACTCAGTGCGAACCGGCAGGACCTGGCCTCAAACGCCCTGAGAGCAACAAGATGGGACAAGACACGTGCTGGCAGGCAAGAAGGCTCACCTCTGAAAGGCATTCAGGAGAAGTGAGGCCCTGCCACGGGCTCACAAAGGCCTTATCTCAAAGGAACACCAGGCTCCAGCACCTTCTATTCCAATTACAGACCGATCTTTTAAAATGAACTTAAGGTCTCTTCGCATACCGTGAGGCTGGAGGCACGGGAGGAGCCCATGGTTTTTGCAATGTTTTCATCTGTGCCATGGAATCCACAGCTACTGTCAGTATTCTTCACAGTTCACCAAGGGACACAGTTCCCACGGGAGGGGTGACTTGCCATGGATTTTTTTTCCACACATATTTATTTAGTATTTGTTTAAACCAAAACTAAATAAGGATAGATCACACACAGAGAAAATCAATTTAGAGCCAGAAGAAATATGTCCACTAAATAAACCACACCATGCAGACTTCCTCATACGACTCTGGGCAGAGAGAGTTGATCCTGAACCACTCGGTCAGGGTGCAAAAATCACAGCCTAGAGATCACGGACCACTGTGATCACAAAGCATCCCTCCATGTCTCAAGTACGATCTGAACAAAGGATTCTCGGGTCTCTTTTTATTTTGAATTAATGTGAGAGGCCCATACACGTGACCTCAGTTTCGGTGTTTAGGGCTCAGGTCTTCTCAGAACACTGTCACCCTCACCAGGTTCACCAACGCCCCCCGAGTCCGGGAGAGGCCGCAGCCCCAACGCCACCCCAGGGATCCTGACACTGCTCATGAACAGCGCCAACACGAGGGATGCCGGCAGGGCCCCAGCACCGAAACTTCACCTACAAAATTCCAAACAACACAGAACTTTCCAGTCTGATGATGGCCATCTGTGCCAAAGAGGCACTCTGCACATTGTCCTTCAGGGCATCAGATCCTGGGAGGAACCCCACCTACCAGCACGCCTTCACGCCACACACTGTCCTCAAAGACAGCCGACCACCCTGACTCAAGGAACTTGACACAACTGTGTGTTAGAAACTGCTCTTATTTTTTTAATCAAGCTGACGGACTAAGGTTAATTTTTACCTGCTCCTGAATCCCGTTTTCTGCAAGCACAGTTCTGACCCTCGAGAGCGCTAATAACGTGTGCTTGAATCGTCAACAAGTGTAAACTGTTGGAAGAGAGCAAACTCCACTGTGGGGTCCTCTCCTTCTCCCCCTTAGCTAATTATTCTTGGAACACTCACTGGTGTGAGGCAACCAGCATCCCTGTCTAGTAGTAAACAAACAGAGAGCTGCTAAACAGGCTTGAACCAGCCAACCAGTAGGCTGGGAAATGAGACTAGACATTTTCTGCATGCATGAAAATAGCATCCTGCCCAAAGAGATTTATCACAAAGACGCTCTCCAGAAGAAACACAGGGCATCCAGGTAACCCAAATTTCAGATACACGACAAGTAATTTTTAGCACAAGGATGTCTCAAATACTATACGGAGCACACAGAGACTAAAAAAGTACCATTCGTGGCTTATCTCAATTCCAAATTTAACAGGTGTCTTCTATTTTTACTTACTGAATCTGGCAACTCTGACTTGTTCTTATCTGAAACACATTATCTGAATGAATTACTTCAGAAGAAGCACAGTGTGAGTGAGACACATGGTACAAAATGTGTAAATGCTGACGAAACACAAACATCACATACGATGAGAAAAATTATTTTTCATTTATATGCAGTGTCATTAACTCACTGACCAGGGTAGACTCTATTTACAGGCAATGGAGGAGAAGCCGTTATTGACAGGTTGTAATGGGACGGGGCTCTGCGATCCTCTGTGACTCTGAAGGTCCCGTGCAGGCAAGCAAGGGTCAGTCCACCTGCAGGACCCAGCCGTGCTCCTTCGTCTCCCTTCGGCAGGCTGCAGAGACGTCATCCCGGAGCCCTGCTGGAGGCCTGCTGTGGCTGGGAGGGCTCTGGAGCAGAGCTTGGCTGAGAAGGGGAAGGTCAGGACTGGTCAGGGATGCCCCAGACCTGGAGAGAGACCAGGTACAGCTCGAGGATGCACAGGGCACGTCTCCGTTCTCTCCTCCTGGAAACCTCTTCCCTGCCTTCCCTCCCTGCCTGAGTACTGGAACAGAATGAGCACTGACTTGGGACTCACATGTCAGCTTCAACACAATTATCAGTACAATCCTGAGAAAGTCTAAACCTCAGATACCCCATCTGTGTTTTAAGACTAACACCTACACTTGCTGGGCTTACCAAGCCTTCAACTTGGGTGAAGAAGCTGGCCCATGGACGTCTGTATATGGTAAGGTTACTATTTCAGATCAGTAGCAAAAAGACTGCTGATTGGATAAATTATGTTGGAAAAATGGGATAGCAATATGGGAAAAAATTAAAAATACCTCACAGGATCCACCAAAAGGTCCACGTGCTCTCATGCAATGTGGAGTAATAAGCACATGGATAAAGCAGACTCGCTTTAGTCAATGAGAATTTGTGAACGGTAGGGCAGGGAACATCTAAGTCATGTTAGTCATGGAACATCTAACCATAAAGGGAAAAAATGAACTGTTCTGGCTTTTTAGAACTTGTATAATAGATTTAATACAAACAGAAAGTGAAAAGAAAGTAAAGCGAACAACGGAAGATTCATTTCCACGATGTACAGAGCTCCTGTTAATTAATAAGAAAAAGACAAATGCCACATCATAAAAATGGACAAAGTAGGGTGCCTGGGTGGCTCATGCGGTTAACTGTCTGCCTTCAGCTCAAGTCATGATCTCAGGGTCCTGGGATTGAGCCCCACATCGGGCTTCCTGCTCAGCTGGGAACCCCCTTCTCCCTCTCCCTCTGCTGTTTGTGCCTTTGCTCTCTCGCTCGCTGTCAACTGAATAAAATGAAATCTTAAAAAAAAAATGGACAAAGTGCATGAACAGGTTAACTCACACAAAAACCGCAAATGGCCACCAAACATGAAAACATGCTCACTCTCACGGAAGCCAGAAAGATGAAAATAAAGCAATAAAAAAAAAATAACATGTTTCTTCTTTCAGGTAGGAAAGTGTAGAATATTTATAACCCCTGGCATTACTGATGCATGGGACAATGGCCACCCTCACGATCTGCTGGTGGACATGGGGATTGCTACAGCGTACCTGGCAGTATCTACAAAAATAGAACATGTGCAAACTCCCCCAAACGAGCAATTTCACTTAAGAAATTGGTCTCGAAAAACCCCTAAGCATTCTCAATGATCCATGTTACCAGCAGCACTATTTGTAACAAAGCAACTTAAACGTCCATCGACAGGCAAGTAAAGTACGGTCATATTCCACTTTCAGGCAGTTGAAGAGCGAAGCAGATACCTTTATCGACATGGATGATTTCCACGACATTATTTAGAAAAAGCAAGTTTCAGAACAGAACGAACAGGATAATCTTATTAGGTATCAAAACAAGAAAATGTACATATGCACGTACACTAACATATGTAAACACATTTAAAAGGACTGAAGAGGACAAAAAGTCTCTCCAGCAGGTGAGGGAGAGAAAAGAAGGATGGTTTTTTATTTGTGCACTTTCAAACAAGGTGGATTATTTGCAATCGGCATGAGTTCATGAGAGACCTGTTGATTTTCAGAAGGAGGAACAGGATTCTAAAATCAGCAGCACAGGGCGCCTGGGTGGCCCAGCGGTTAAGCGTCTGCCTTCGGCTCAGGGCGTGATCCCGGCGTTATGGGATCGAGCCCTACATCGGGCTCCTCCGCTATGAGCCTGCTTCTTCCTCTCCCACTCCCCCTGCCTGTGTTCCCTCTCTCACTGGCTGTCTCTATCTCTGTCAAATAAATAAATAAAATCTTTAAAAAAAAAATAAATATAAAATAAAATCAGCAGCACGCACCTAGCATGGTCGGGCCCAGGCAATGTCCTTGCTCCCCCCCTCCACCTCCCCCCACTGTGCCTGTGAGGGACGCAGGGCCAGGGAGGCAGCCTCAGGAGAAGGGAGAGCCTGGGGAGTGTGAGGTGAGCAGTCCTTAGGCAAGAAAACTGGGTCCAGGGGCCCTAACCTTGCCCGGGAAGACCCTCATCCCCACCAAGGGCATCAGAAGGACTGGCGATGTGACAAGTTCACACTGCAGCCAGGGCAGAGGGATGGGCTTTCCCAGGACAAGGCTCATAGGGCGCTCCATTCCTGGTGTTTCTGTGGCCAATGGCCACGATCTAGGATTCTGTCTCTGGTCTTGGGACAGAAAAAAGATGGCAAGCACAGGTGTCCTCCAAGATTAGACATACAGCCCCAGGACCCACTGCCCCCCAATAACATGACTTATCGTGTGGGCCAGGTATTTGGTGTTATATGGTGCCCTGTTTCCACACTGTCTTTCACCCATCTGATTGGAAGAGGAAGGAAGGGAGGAGCAAAGGGGCTGAACGGGAAGGGGGAGACCATGACCAGCTACCAGCTGGGTGGGTGGGTGGGTGGGTGGGTATGGACCAGTGGGTGAGAGGAAGTCACTTCCAGTGCTTCATTTCCACCCAGATGTGCTCTGCCCCCTCACAGGTGTGGCACAACTCTGAAAATGCCTGCAAACATCCACAGCAACCCCCCTCATCAGATTCTAAAATTCAAAGGAAAAGATCTTTACCTCAAGAAGGGAGGAAGGAAGGAAGAGGGGTAGGGAAGGAGGGAGAGAAAAAAGAAAAATTAATTAATTCTGACCTAGAATGGAAAAGCAATGTTCAGAACAGGGGCTATTTGGAAGGAATGCGACTCTAATGTCTGCCAAGTGCTGTCCAGCTTGCAAGGCATTTCTGCAAAAGCAATTTTATCTATTCATAACTAACTTGCAAGCATGATGCCCTTTTGTAACTGGGTTTCAAAACAATATGAAGAATTTGTTTCTAAGTGGTGTGTAGGCTTATCACCATGGAAACTGCAGATACTCTGCATACAACCTGTCCAGAACCTTCATGTTCAGAGTTCCCAAAATCTCCTGTCAGAACTCTGCAATTCCTTTAACACCTAAAATTCAGGAACTTTGCAAGTCATCTTTTGGTGACATGCTGAACTGCTTCCTGAGGCTGTCACTGGTATCTCTCCGCCAATAAAAGAGGTTTACGATAAAAACAGCTCTTAAATTCATGCCTTGTTTTCAACCTCATGGACCCCTCCTACCGTACTTCGTCATTTTTGAAAACACACTGAGATTTCCTTAAAATAGAAATGTTCAATCCACCCCCACTACTATCAATTTCTAATCTAATGCCAAAACCATTTGCCTAGTCCTATACCATGAACTGTGCAGTCATCCATGTTTTAGAAACCAGCGCTATTATAAACGAGTCTTATATCAAAGGAACTATGGTAACTAGAAGTGAAAACTGGAGATGATTATCAGTTCAGTATCACCAACAACGTTCTCCAGGTGTCCAATCCAATTAATGAACCAGTCCAATGGCGCTCGCGCCCTAGAATCCATCGCCAGACGCTCATGCGCGTAACAGCCTGATCTTGTGACCCGGAAGGAAGCTGACGCGCTTCGGCAGGGTTCGAGAGCTAGATTCGGGCACACACCAGATTCTCTATAGGATGCCCGACACCCCAGAGTGTCCACTACAGTCGATGACCACTGCAGATGGGAGATCGCAATAACCCGTGAGGTCACAGAGTGACAGCGATGGCCACAGTACATTTGGAACACATGATTCACGGTACTGAACGTAACTGTTCTGCAGTCAGAAGAGAGGCCATGAGTAAGACTCAGATCTGGCACACTTCTACAAGAACGCATTTGGCAGCTTGCAGTCAGCCCAAATGTCTTACTAATCTGTGAAAATACTTGTCTCAAATCAACATCTGCCTTTGTAAATAAAACAGGAGGGGAGGCTCCCTGCAAACGGATAGGACTGCCCTAGCCTCCCGCAGAATCAGGTAAGAATCCAGCAAGGAAACTGGGACCTTCTGACCTTCATCTGGAGAAGACCACGCCTCACTTTTTAATTCTAGTAAAATATAGACCTCAAACTGCAATCTGTCTGAACACACGCAAAGGCTTATGCAAATTGGGCATCCAAATCCCAATCCAACCAGCAGCCTACGAAGGTTTCACCAAGAACTGGCCTCAGATTAGGTCCAGCACACAGGATATTAGGAGACATCAAAAAGAAACGAAAGAACTAAACTTATAAATGAAACATGAAGAATCTGTGCAGAGATGAGCACACGACAGAAACAGTTACCAAATAAAAGCTAAATGCTTGAAGAGAGAGAGTCTAAACTCACTGAATAATTCAGTGTGCACACCACACACAGGCCGCCATGGAGAAGGCTGACCGTGCAGTGGCCACGGGCAGGGACACCGTGGGCTCCAGGCTGTCCTCCTCCCAGGCATTCTGGACAACCATGGCTCCGTGGTGACATGGTGGGGGGACAGGAGGGCCCTATCTGTCCCGGGCCACACAGGTGAGTGGTGTTTTCACTGGTGAGTCACCACCTGCACACGCAGGATGGCCCCAGGAGGGGACAGGCCAAGGGCGCCGTGCCCACCACCATGCTGAGTGGCAACTGCTGGGGACACGAGGCAGGAAGGCAGGAACCACGCAGTGACCTAAGTCCGGGCTTCCTGAGATGCCAGGTCTGGGGAAGCATGAGCTGCATGTCCTCAGGCGCTGGGAACAGGCCCAGCCCGCTTCTGCTCCCCCTGCACAGCAGCAACGCCCAGGACACTGGCCACCAGCCTGGGATGGGAGGGACAGAGTCCTGGGAAAGGCAACGTCCCAAGTCCCAATCCCAAGTCTGACGCTGGCCAGAAAGGCCACAGAAGTAGCCAACTCCTGCCATCCAAAGAGTCCACAGAGCTGGGCCACGTGCACACGGTTTAAAACCTCGGAGGCAGAGGTCTGAAAATCATGAATACCGACTCTCACCCGAGCCCTCGCTGTTAGTCCCAGGCTGCTATCACGGGTCACATGCCATCTAGAAGCCGGCAAGCACACGCTCCTGCGCAAAATCTCCCCCACAAGGGACGGTTCTCAGTGTGGCTCACTGCAAAACCGAAAGCGCACCCGCTCCACCCCAGTGTAGCCGGAAGCCATGGCTGAAGTCGTGCCTGCCACGGGGCCAGCGAGCTGGACGAGGCGAGGCCCTGCCCTCGATGAGATCAAACAGTGAAGATGCAGGAGGTGAGGACGATGTTGGCACAAGACAAGCAGCACGGAACAGCACAGAGGAGCAGTTCCCAGGACAGAGCAGCAGTGACGCACGCAGGCTCCGGGGTCACCCAGCAGGGAGGCGGGCCTGGCCACGGTGGCAGGGAGGGGTTTCCAGGGCACACTCAGGCCATGCAAAGGGTAGGTGGGGGGTTCTGGACAAGGCATCAGGATGCAGCAAAGGTGCACCATGGGACTACGCTGCCCGGTCAGGCCACGGCTCTGGTCCAAGAAGGCCACATAAGGAGCTGCACGCTTCCACTCGCTACCTGACGGGCCCTGTGTTTCCAACAAATACCTGGTAACGGTGAGAAAAGGTGGACGCATGCCAGGTGCCACATCACCAGTGCAGAGGACGTACATGTGGCAGCAGGTGTGCGGACGGAGCAGGGACGCCTGGCACGCGTCTGGGATGGCCCTGAGACGGGCGGCATCTTCAGGGTGACCTCACACCAGCAGGTACTGCCCCACTCACTGGGTGAATGGCCACCCTCCCCCAGAGCTGACTGGGAACGACCCCTGCTCCAATTAGCAAATGCTGGTTTTCCAGAAGCCAAATCGTACAGCCTGCTCTGCAAACGCTCCCAGCCTAGGCGCAATCCATGCCTTCCCGTGGACCGCCACACCTTCCCGTGGCCCGCCACAACTCACAGGGCCAGGGCAGAAGAACCAAACTGACTTCTATCCCGTCGATGGACAAAATCCACAAAGAAGAGCCCTTTGAACAAGCTCAAGTCTTAAGCGGAGAAGACCAAGAGCCCCTCTTCGCGACAAAATGGCAAAGGTGACGCTGAAACCCCAGGACGGAGCCGGAAATCACAGCCGCCAGCATCATCCCTACGGCAGAGCGACAAAAACTCAACAGAATTTAGGATGTGAACCAAAGGCAGAAAAGGTCGAAAAGCAGTTACACATCAAGTAGGACTCTCTGTAGACACAGCGCGTTCATTTTTTATTAGAACGCGGGAACACGGTTAATTTTGCCGGCAGAGGACGCCCGCCGAGCGCTCGCCACAAGCAGGCTCCTGTGCGACAGGTGCTCGGCCCCCTGCAGGATGCGGCTGGACAGTGTCCACCTGACCCCGCCCTCAGAGCTAGCCTCCGTGCAGACAGGGGATCCAGAGCCCCACACGGGGTCCAGGCCATCCTGTGCCTTGAGGGACAAGCAGGACAGGGACCCTTTCCTAGGCTGGAAACTGGACACTGAGGCCCCTGGCTCAGGTCTCCCTCTAGGACCAACAAGAGATGTGTCCACGGGATGCCGACCACATGCCACGCACCAGAGGAGTGTGGCAACGACAGCCCCTGGGACGTGGCATCGCAGCCTGACACAGCTGCCGGGGGACCAGATGCTCGTGGAGCTCAAGAGAGGACAGCACACTGGTCCTCAGTGCAAAAGGTGACTTGCTATCTGGCATGTGCCAACCGAGCTGCCCTCCGCGACACACACTGTACAGCTTCCAGCAAACTAGAACGCTTCCTTGTACCCCGGTTCCCGCCCTGAAAAAATGGGGACAGACGAGACACCTCCTGCTCCCTTCCAGCTCCAAAATCCTGTGACCCTGTCTTGTGTCAGAAACTAAGAAAGAGAGAGAGAGCAAGTGTGCGAATGACGCCAGCACCCAAACATTTGCGCGGTGTTTGCCATACGTCCTGCATATGTATATCCCGTATGTGTCCCTCAGTGAAAGGAAGAAAACCCCAGAGTCGCATTTCCAGAGTCTGACGCCTTTCACGCTATAATAAATTCATTCTGGGAGGTCAGGGAATGTGGCATTCTGAAGCAAATATTAGCATGCGTGCCATGCATAAATACCAATGTTTGAAGAATCAAAATACAAGAAAACCTACTTAAAAGACACTCTTCTCATTGTAATTCAATCATCCTCGGATAATTCAGAAAGCGCAGCAAGGTGCTGGGGTGCCGCAGGAACGGTCCCCCTCGCAGGTGTATGTGTTTCCAGCACAGATACACGGCGGTTTCTGGTTGCTAAGACGCAGGCTAAAACCACAAGGCGTTCTGCTGTCGACTGCCAAGTACATCTGAACAGCTTTCTTAAAGACCTTCACTGCATTTTCATACTAAATAAGACATTAATAGGAGGGTTTCCAACTCGGAGATGCCTCAGTATTCAGTGTGGTGTGAAACCATGACGACATGGCCTCCCCTCACGTGCGGCTGGATGTGCCGGGCATTCTAGGGAACCTGGAACACACCTGCTCTTCTGTCACCTCCAGCCTAGGGAGACGGGAACTATCTGGCACTGGTGGGAACGGCCTCAGAAGCCGCGTCGGGCCTGGCACTGGCCACACAGCAGAGATCATCTTCTATTTATGGCCCGGCACCTGACACCAACATCGGGGCGTGCCACGGGGCCCCTCCTGGGCGGCCTTCAGTCTGTGTGGACATTTATTAGATATCGCTGACAGGGACCGACAGGTTGCCAGAGCAACGGAGAAACTGGACAAAGCAAGCCTGAGCAAACTGCCCGGTGACTCAAGAGCTGGTCCTGTTATCAGTTCCCCAAGCTCATCTGAGGCAGAGGCCCCCGACCAGCCCGGGCCCCCTCGGAAGGACCACCTGCTATAGCTCCATCCAGCAAGGCTTTGGTGCTTGGATGGAAGTGTCCCCAGGTGTGCTTGCTCTCCATCCCCCAGGCAAGCCACATCCTGTCCCCTCCCGTCTGCACGTGTGGCTCCAGTCCCACCCTACTGACCCTCTCCCCACCCTTACCCACAACCAGCTGTCATGCTGGATCAGCTTAGCCTCCCGCGGGCCGATGCTGAAGGCCCTCCCACTCACTCCACCGTGTGGCGACCAGAACCCTGTGGGGCTGCAGCGCGGGTCCCAGCTTCGCCGCTCGGGACACACATCTCAAGCGGATTTGGGCAGAAGCACCATGAGGACACAGCATTCTGGAAGAGCCCCTTCTGCTCTATGCTAAAGCAAACTCTAAAGTAAGTAATAATAACAGCTTCCTGTCCCAGCAGGCCCAGCCGCCACGGCACACGCCCCTCCCGGCACACCCCCACGTTCCACATCGACCTCTGTGAGCTAGGTTCACCCGAAACCCTGTCACAACAGGTGGACGTCTGAGAACATGGTCTTCCTGGGCCGTTCAATGACTCTCGGTGCTCTAATACACAGAAAGAATGGCGGTTGGACCTTTGCGCCAGCGGCCCGGCCACGGTGGGCCCTCCTCACCCGCCCTGGCACAGCCGCGGTCGCCACTGTCTCAAGGCACGTGCTCAGCCACCATTTCATGGTTAAGAGGCCAGGGATCTTCCTTCCATTATGATGGAAAGAAGATGAGCCCTGATGTGCTAGACTGTCGGCCTGGAGGGGGCGACAAGCAGAGAGAGCCAGGCCAACGGGGGCTTTTTGAAGGAAATCTGCTTCTTCCTTCAATTGTCTTTCCACTCCCTGATGATATTGCTCAGTTCTGGAAACTCTCCTTAATTCTTCAAACTGCATATAATATTGTGGCACCTGTTCTTAGAACCTGCTTCTCTGTCAGGTTGGGCAGGTCCGACAACCTGTGGGTCAGAAACAAATACTGGCGATTTCACAGGACTTCATCCAAAAACTTCAGGGGTTACTATCAGTTAAGTTGCACTGAGTATCCAAAGATGTACAGAGAGGCAGGCTCCACAGAACACAGATTTGATGTAAGAGCAGAGTTGAGAACAACAAGAAATGGTCAAAACCTATGTAGTCACGTATGTCTTTGCAGAAACAATATGGTGGGAATGGGGTCCTCGGCGTTTTGCCAGAAGGCAGGTGGACACAACTGTGATGGCCCGAGACAAGGCAGGCCACCCAAAGGTGGTCTCACAACGGCACAGGTTGTGAACCGGCCTCTTCAAGACATGCTCACCAGGGGTCCATCATGCCTCTATCTCCCACAAGCTTTCTCAGCAGAATCCTGCTTCGGCTTATTTACTTGTGAAATAACACTCCCTTGTCCTCATGATGACCTCGAAGGGCCCTGACTCTGCTTTCTGTTTGGAAGTGCTCGTTTTTGTAAACTTGAATTGCATGCCCTTTCAATGCTCCTCTCCTCTCTAATTAAAAGGTTTCACGTTTTCGTGAGCTCCAAAAGTGCACTTTCTCGTCAGGGATACGTCACTTTCTCAGGGAGGACGGAAATCTATCTCAGTAACATATTTTTTACTTGATTGACTTTTATTCACAAGCTTGCTCTTCGACCAGTTTTGGAAAGGAGGGCTGCTGGGACCCAGTTTTCCAAGGAAGTAAAGGGAATATGACAGAGCTTTCCAAACAACCACATGGCAATACACAACAAAGAATGTTTCATGAAAAAAAAAAAAGTTTGTTGTAATTAATCTGATAATGCAAAGTTTCTCTAGAGCCAAAAGCAGCATTCAAATCCATTCCTGGATGTCAAAAATCTTTGGGTAAAATTATGGCACAAGGGGAACTTGCTAAGAAAAGTCACAAAGAAGTCTAACTTCAACTTTGCTCCCACCAGAAGCCAGATTCATTCTTACAGGACCTACTGTGGTGCTTTGTTCTCAATCTGCACATACTTCCTCCATCAGTTTTAGCCAGCCATCCCATCAAAGCTCTGTAAGAATTTTAAGTTGCCTGTATGTGTAAAGACGTAATTCATCTTCTAGTAATAGTAAAGGCACACGCAGATCAAAACAGAGGATTCAAATACTCATTTGCTTTTCCCAAGTCCTCAGCCAAACCCTGCAAAGGGGAGTGTCTGTGAGTATTACATGCATGTAACGCACAGCTCACTCCTTAAAGAACATCTAGGGAGGCAGGGGTTTATTGCCCACACTGGACCATTAAAGGCCTGCTGAGCTTGGGAAGTCTATAGTTTGAGAAGGAAAGATTCTGCCCTTCAGACTCACAAAAGGTACCCATGCAGACCCACAATGTTCTTCAACACTTTATGCCACTGTCATGACACAAATTTCCTCTTCTGGTCTCTCAGTGAGCTACAGTATTCTGTTGATTCTACTGTCAACTTGTTGACCTCCACTAGGATACGTAAGCTTGTTACAGAAACATCTGATGTATCAAGCTTCTCAAAAAAAACAGACCACATATAGAAAATACACATAATCTCATTAGGAGGTAAATGATAATCTCAAATTTAATGAATTTGAGATGGAAAAAAGTAAATTCCAATGTATAGTGAAAATCATTTGATCTTTCCAACATTTTCAAAGCACTACTGAATTAGATTATTAATCATCTGACCGCCATCACAAGAGCTCTTCCAAATATTAAAAATATTTATCTTCAAAAAAAAAAAGAAAAAAAGATTTAGTTCTAACCTAACATTTTATCCAATGTGCTCCAAAAACAGTCACAGTATTATTGGAATGTCATCAGTAAAATCTATAATTATCAAAACTTTTTAAAGAGAAAAACCAAGATTTAACCTTCAAAAATGCCAACCAAAGGTCACAGTTGGGTCCACCAGGTTTTACAACGACAAACTGTTACAGGAATCTCAGGCTCAGAGAAGGAGCACTGAATTTTCAGACAGTAGCATGTTCTCCTGCTCCTTCCCACAGGTTAATGAGTAAGAAATGAGATGGGAAACAACACAGGTCAGTGCATAATGCGTTACTGTGCATTTATCTATACGGATACTTACAAGGTGTGTGCAAGGGGTCAGCACAGGCTTCTCTACGGGATTAGAGAAACAACTTTCTTCCACACTTTTACTGACTCAGCACCGTTTGACTATAATAGACTCTCATATAATGCACGGTATAAACTTATAATAAACTCTGTTCCAAATAATTTGCTACACCCCTCATAAGGAAAAAAGGACACAGAATTGTGTTTTGCTTTGGAGGAATGAATGCACTAGGGTCGTTTTCCTCACTACAGAATATAGATAGCCCTGCTAAAGCTCTTGGGTTTCTACACCCCTGGCCTTTCAGGTAAAAGAAACATCCACGAACCGGTTTCCAGGGAGAAGAGAAAAATAGTCCCAGTGACGCAGGAAAAGTTATAAGCTCTGTCCCTGGAACATCATCTTCTACTAAAAAAAATTACCCAAAACAAAAAATAGTGAATAAAGTATCAGAATGCTTAAGACTTATAGAAAGTAGGAAAATGATGAAAACAAAGTCGGCCGAGCATCTTTAAATATTTACATAGCTGCTATTTGGAAAGTCATCTGTTCCAATGAGCCGTCTCTAAACCCACAGGGTTTCTTGAATCCGAGGAGATTAATTATAACTGCACACCGATTTGAAGTTACTCTTTTACTCGGCTGTCTGGTGCAAAGGAGAAGAGCAGAAGCGAGTGTCAGTGTGCATGCGTGCACACACCGCCTGGTGAGGGAACAGGCTCTAGGCCTGCAGAGAAAGAGGGCACGCCTTGGACGTGTCCCATCACCTGTTCTTTGCTCAGAAATGACCGATGCCCCAGAGAAACCATTAATTCAACAGGCCAAAGGTGTTAATTAATGCAAACATATCCAGGCAAATCAGCAAGAAGGGTGCCTTAAGTGGAGCTGACAGGCACCTGTCTGCACCCACCAGCCTGAGCTCTAAGTGTATACTGGCTACCTAATACCAGGGTGTGGGCCCATGTGGGTGCAAGGCTACCTGGACCAGGGATACCTGGGCAAGGGCTACCGAGGCACAGGGTTACCCGGGTGCAGGGCCTACCTGGGTCTGGGGCTGCTGGGTCTGGGAAACCAGGCCTCCAGGGTGCAGGGCTGAGACAGGACTACCTGGGCCTGGTTATGCAGGGCTACCTGGGCCCGGGGCCACCTCCCTGCCAGTCTACTGGGCCTGGACCTCCTGGGCTGAGGGCTATGGGGTCAGAGGGTCACCTGAGCCTGGACTATCTAGGCACGTGTAACCTGGGCACTGGACGTCCCTGGGTTCAGGGATACGTTGGGAAGGGCTACCCCGGCAGCACAGAGCTACCTGCTACTGTGTTACCTGGATGTGGGGCTACACAGCCTGGGATACATGGGCTCTGGGATACCCGGACATGGGACCGCTTGGTTGCAGGGCTACTGAGCCAGGACTACCTGGGCACGGGTCCCCCAGGTACAGAGCTCCTGGGTCCTCACTCTCTGAACCAAGCTGCGCAGGCGCACACACTCACCTGGTGCAGGGTCGGCCGCACCGTCCTCTCCGCTCTCGTCGGCAGCCTCGTCGGCTAGGCCCGAGCCCGGGGAGTCGGCAGCAGTACCGCAGGCTGAGCCCGGGCTGCTGGGCTGGGAGGCCGAGTCGCCTTCGCTGAGTGAGCCGCAGCGTGCACGAGGCGCGCGGTCTCCGGGGCCATGGCGGTCTCGGCGCGCGCGGCGGTGCACCCGGGAGTGCAGCACCATCTGGTGGTAGGTGCGGAAGATCTTGCCGCACTCGAAGCACTCGGGNTCCCACGCCCCGTACTTGAGGTACTCGGCCGGCTCGGCCACCTTGCCCCGCGTGGCCAGCTGCCAGGCCTGGTAGCTGTTGACCGGGTCTAGCTCGGCCACGCGCCGCCCCGCCTGCCCGTGGGCGGGCGCGCTGGCCACCGCAGGCCGCAGGTTGAGGCACTGAAGGAAGAGCTGCTGGGAGTCCGGGGGGCCACCCTGCACCGCGCCCTCCCCGGCCGGGGCCCGCGTCCGGCCGGCCTCCACCCTGCGGTGGATGGCGTTGTGCGCGTTCAAGCTGTCCAGGTTTGTAAACAGGTTCCCGCACTTGGTGCAGACTTCATAGAGGGACAGGCCAGCCACGATCATCTCCTCCTGCACCACGTTGTTGATGGTGGCGATGGGGTCCAGCTCGCTCTTGGGCTTGTTCTTGCTCCCAGTCTTGGGGCCGTGCGCCTTCATGTGGTTTTTGAGGAACCACGGCTCTTTGAATCTTCGGCCACAGATGTGGCAGCCGTGGTCGAAGGAGCCTCTGTGCTTCTTCATGTGAGCCTTCAGGAACCAGGTCTGGCTGAAGGCCTGGCCGCACACCTCGCAGGGGAACTCCCCAGGGGTCAGCTCGGGCTTGCCGTTCTCCACGTAGGGCTCGGCCCCGCTGGGCACCTGCGCGGTGATGTGGTCCTTCTCGATGTGGCTCAGCAGGGACTCCTCCCTCAGCGTCATGTAGCTGCACAGCCGGCAGCGGAACGGCTTGTGGGCCTGGTGCACGTGCAGCTCCAGCTCCTTCTTACGCTCGAACCGGCACTTGCAAAAGGAGCACTGGGCTGTGGCCTTGCCGTCCCCTGGGGCACAGGCAGCCCCCGCGGCCTCCTTCTTGCTGCTCCTCAGCAGGATCTTGCTGTTGTCCACCTGGGCGGCGCCGTTGAGGATCTTGTTGCAGGCGGACGTGCTCTTGGTGGGGCTGGTGCAGCCGTCCAGGCCCTCGGACACGCGCGTCTCACCGGCCTCCGGCTCGTGGCCCTGGATCAGAGTGCCCGTGCGGTGGCTACGAATGTGGATCTTCAGGTTGCCCTTCTGGGAAGCCCTGTGGTCACAGTAGGGACACTTGTACGGCTTCTCCCCCGTGTGCTTGCGCATGTGCTGGGACAGGGAGCTCTGGAAGGGGAAGCTCTTGCCACAGATGCAGCAGCTATGGCTCATGGCCTTGTCTCCGTCCACCTCGGGGCTCCTGCTGGCCCTGGTGGGGCTCGGGCCCCTTCTCAGCTCCACCTCGGCCTCTCGGTTGCGATCCATCTCCAGGACCAGGGCTCCCAGGCCGGGGCGGCCACGGCTTTCTGTCGCACAGGCCTGCCAGACAACGTCTTATCTCTCCATCTTCAGACGAGGCTTCTTCTTCCCAGCGGCAGAGACGCACCTGCCAGGACAGCCCGCATCTCCTACCTGGAAAGCATGGCAGACGGCAGGGAGCACCTGCAACAGAAAAGACACAGAGATCTTAGGAACGAGGTTTCCCACATCAACAGGGACCCAGTAACCCCCACGGGGAGTGACGGGCACACTCCTGAAAATCAGCAAGCCACCAAATCAAAGGGGACACCAACACAAATCCAGATAGACGCACAAGCAGCTGCTTTCTTCTAAAAGACCAATAAGGAAACAGTTATTGATAACTGTGCGCTGACTCATTAAAATAAGTAAACTGTACATGATTGTATGCTAGAACAATTTTTCTCAAAAAGATACCAAATCTTTAAGGAGAGACGGAGGTGAGTGAAGCTGTGGGAGTGTGAGAAACACAGGCCGCAGACCACGGAGAGCACGTGGGGATGATGAACAAGGAGAAAGGAGCAGGGACACGGTGGCAAGGGACACAGCGGCACAGCTCGTGCCCAGGACAAGTGAGCCGCGAAGGCAGCCGACCAGCGTACTGCTGTGTTCAGATGTTAGGGAAACAAGTCTTCAGCGATGAGCACAGGTGGTTTACCCGGAGCTCGAGCAAGGTCTATGCCTGGAACCGGCTGCTCGGGACCCGACGGCCAGCACGGCAGCCCCAAATGACACCAGCGCTAGGTGCATAGGGCCATGGAACCACTGCCTCTTAGAAAAGCCCCAACTCTTTGGCCCCTTCCCATTCCCATCCCATCCTTTTTCTCCTGCACACCACCTCACCCCAACCCCCAAAGGGCACCCTAGGCTCTGGCTGTAAGGCTAAGTCCCAGTCCCAGTGCAGAATATGCTCTGGACCCCAGGCGCTTTGCAGTCACCCCCCACCCTTCTCCACAGGTCACATTCCCACGGTACCTTCCCAGAGAAGCTGGGTATGCCTCTCCCTGGTGACAGCAGGTGTCACAGTGCGCGTCACTGTCCATGCTCACACCCAACCCACCTTCCAGAGAATGAGGGGAGGCCCTGTCGGAGCCACTCCTCCAGGTGTCTGGCTGTTTCCAGCACCCTGTGCACAGGCAAAGACAAAGCAGACAAGGGAGGTGCCCAGCGCCATGCCTGGCACACAGCGGGCAACCACCCACGCGTCAGGAAAGGCAACCGGAACGCCTATAAGCCGCCAAATGGGCCCAAGACGATACACACCAAAAAGCAATTATCTGCAGTAAAAACAGAATTTCCATCTGACTTGTGATAAGTAGAATAAACAAAACAGTGAACCAAGTAGAAAGGATGGGAGAGAGATAGAGCACCTTTCAGAACAGTATTCTGATGGGTCAGAAATGGAGGCAGGGTGGCATCACAGCTCCCCTGGGACATGGGCTGTTTATCCCCCTTACCTCTAAGCAGAAGTAATTAAGACAGGATTCTGAGGGTCTCCCTATGGGGGCGAGGGGGGAGGGAGGCACCCAGATGGGCAGATTTTCTTTAAAAATAGCCATGACATATATAAAGGAAGCCATGTTTTTATAAACTCACCACCTCATACACACGAGGAACCCAGATTATAAAATCCTCAAAACATGAAGAGGCTGCAGGTTTCTGGTCTGGAACCAAGGTACTGATACACATTTTTTGCTCACAAATGAAAGGTTCTCTCCCAAAAGGCCCTGGGCAGCGACTCCTTGTCTGCTCTGGGTTGTCCAGCCCGACATGTCTTCACCAGAGCAGACACAGAAGAGGGTATTAACAATACGACAGAATGCACGGGAACCTGCCCACCAGGAAGGATTCTGAGCGTGGGCACTCCCTGTCCTTCACTTCGCGGCGGGGTGCAGAAGCCATCCGACAGACGCCCTCTGGACAGACAACACCCCTCCTGCTTTCTCCTCCCACAGGTCCTTAGAAGAAATCTTACTTAGTCGAAATCCTATTTAAAATTATGTATTCTGAAACATCTTTTGATAAAGCCCCATGCTAATGGGTTTCCTAGGCACCTAAAGAAACCAGTGCAGTCAGAGCAGCCAAGTCTGGAAAGAGGCAGGAAGCAGAACAGCACACGGGTAACCTTTACTCTCGACGCTAACAGGTGCACAGAGCTCCTCCTGCCAAGAGAGAGCCCCCAAAAATCAACGACTCCAAAACGTACATAAATAAAAACTCCCCGTAAAATTGGACAAATGAGGTTAACAAGAACACCTCCTAATGATGATTTAAGCTAATTAAAACAATCTTTCCAAGCTGTTTTGGTCTTGGCACAAGTTTGGGAAGGTTTATATGTTGTCTATTACTATGCGTTATATGGCAAATGATTTGCATGCATCCCCTTCTATCCCATGACTTATTTCATCCCCTCAAAATGTTGACTGTGAAATACTATACAAAAGTACACACACGACATACTACTCATATTTAGGCCAAGGACCTAATCTGGGTATAAAGATCTTAGAAGCTTAAAGAAACATACAGAAATAATTTCATGGAGAAAAAACACAGGAAACTGGTGGCTCTGAAGTAATTTCACAGACTCCACTGGACCTCGCAGCTGGTCGACGAAGAATATTCAGGTCAGACAGTTTTCCAATTCAAAGGGATCAGAGAGCCACAAACCAGCCACACAGACAAGGTCACGGAGGACTAGTGCTCAACCAGTTAAGGGTGTCAAGAGGCAACTCACAAATGCACCTGGAAATGAAGGTGGACTTTTCGAGTGAGAAGACTTGTTCCGATCATTACCAGTGCCTGCTCTGTGGCCGGTCTATCCCCTCTTTCTTTGCTACTGCGTGTTCAACACCCCCAAGCACCCTCAAAGTCAAATGCTTCCCAAGCTGTGGGGCAGCTCCAAGGATGTGGTGTGGCAGGTCAGGGGTCTCCACCCCAGCGCCAGCATGGAATGATGCACCACAGACCCTAGGAGCCCTGGGCCCCCACTAACCAGCCAGGTGGCTCTCAGGGACCCTCACAGTCCAGGCTCCTCTCCTCATTTCTCAGGAGCCAAGAGTCAGGGAAGCCCCTGCCGAGCCCCTCCTTAGAGCATCCCCCGATCCCTGTACCCGTCCGTACCCAGTAATCACCTGCCCGGTCCAGCCTCTCGTGTAGCACCAGACGGCGACCGGCCCTGCAGCCCACAGCCCCAGTGAGCGGCAGGGGGGAGCCGGTGTGCCTGCAGCCCTGGCCACCACAGCGGAGGCGGCCTGAAGTGGAGCAGGTGGTCCCGGGTCACCAGAGCATCAGGCAGCTAGGCTGCTGGTCCGAGGGGATGAGACTGCACTTCCCTCTCTTTCCAGGGGGGTCCTCAGTCGTCTGCACACTGAACACGGCTGCCATCTTTGCTGGCTGAGAAACCCACGTTCCTCCTCGCAGCATGGACTCATGAAGTGGCCGATCCCCCCGCACCCCTGACCCCAGGCCTGGCCTGGCCACCTTCCCTCGAGGACCCAAACACCAGAGAATACAGTTTTCTTCCTCAGGCTTCCTCAAAACCAGCTGAACAGCTTTACCCAAAGCCAACAGGGCCTGCGATTTCCAGGAGGATTCGCAAGTGAGGACGTGAACAGCGCCCCTGCCATCAGCAAAACAAGTCCTTCTTTCTCTTTTGTTTCCCACTTCTTCTCTGCCCACCCCCGTCTTTCAAAACTAAGCCCTGCTGTAAATCCCAGCGAGAGCTGCACGGGTCACAGTTTTAAAGAACTTAAAGATATTACCAAGGGGAAAATACATCAATGTAGAAATGGAAACAATGCTGTAACAGTAGTAACTGTTTAAGCCCCAAACACCATTATCTTAAGGAAATCATAACATCAACAAAACTGGCTCCACTTGAAAAAGTTCCACCAAGTGGCCCCCTTCCTGACACCCACCGTCCACTAACGAAGTTTCTTGGGAACCCTGAAAAAGCCACAGTCAGAAAGTGATGCCCAGCCACAGGCCCGCCTTCATCAGTGGCCCAATCAACACATCTTTGCGATATTCTTTTTAACTGCAGGCAAAAACTGCTATTTAAGACAGGGTCATCACTTCTTTTCCAAAAAAGCACAAGAATGCTGTCATCAGAGCTCTCAACTTACAAATGCACCACAGGCAGCCGCCCCAGTTGGGGGCTTGCGGGACGGAGCTGCCATCAGCCCTCCAGCACCACTGGCTTTGCGACAGCCTTTAAAAAACAACAGCCCACCAGCATCCCCGAGCCTGGAGGGTCTCAGACGGTTTCCCCACATTTATCTCTGTCCCCAGGGGGAAGCAGGTCACGCATGGACACCACCACGGGACAAAGCGTCAGACTGCTCTGTTCTGACCAGCTATGCTTTCGTCCTGAGCTGCCTCTGACTCTCCCAGACAGACAAGCAAATACCGCATGGGATTTGCTGTTCCACCTTTTCCTACAATAACACATGAACCTAAAGATAACTCGTGTTATAAAATGTGTGAATAAATGTTAGCTCTTCATGCAGACCGGAGGGAGTCGTGTTCCAGCAGCAGGAATACGAAGAGGGGAGGGCGTGGAAGGGACAGCAAACACACGGGTGTGCTTCAGCTGACACAGGACAGCATACCACCCCACGGACATACACGCACCACGGCCCCATCTGAACACAGTTTGCCCATAATGAGCCAGTTTTTGTCTCTGTATCACAAACTTTTTCCAAGGCTGTAATTGGGAACTTGCCAGACAAGACCATAATTTTAATTGTTTATGCATAAAAATGGCTTGCTGATTAGGGTTTTAAAAAAGATTTCCAACGGATCGCTCACTGTGTGCGTGTGTTTCTCTAGAGAGAACAGTTTGAAGTTACTCTTTAAAAATGCCTTCTATGTTTTCTGAGAAAGGTAATTTAATCATGCTTATAAAAAATTGGTAAAGGTAAAATTTTTTTTTTAAAGATTTTATTTATTTATTTGACAGAGATAGAAACAGCCAGCGAGAGAGGGAACACAAGCAGGGGGAGTGGGAGAGGAAGAAGCAGGCTCATAGCGGAGGAGCCTGATGGACTCGATCCCATAACGCCGCGATCACGCCCTGAGCTGAAGGCAGACGCTTAACCGCTGTGCCACCCAGGCGCCCCAAGGTAAAATATTTTTAAGAAAATAAAATTGTACATTCATAACATAAAAAATGCATTATAGAGAAGATAGGGAAGGGTTTAAGAGACAATATGTAAAAGCTGTGAAAATAAAATATGCAGCTAAACTTTAAAATGCAATCGTGGGAACATAGATATAAGTAAACCACTACGGTCTAAACAGACAGATGCAGGGCCGCTGCCATACCTTTCAGACTCTCTCTGCGCTTGCACGGAGCTCACTGGATTGGGATAAATGTATCCTGTGGGTAACTGTTCCAACTCATAAATCACTACTCTAAGTGGGGATCCGGGGACCGCGTCTCTGACCTCATACAAAGCAGGAAAGTCACTTCCGGAACCATGCCCTGGTGACTTGCTGAAGCAGCTCCTGCCCTCCAGTCACTCCCATAGGAGCAAGCTCTGCACACCTAACATCCAGGACAGACGGCCAGACAGCCGGACAGCCAGACAGTGGGACCACCAGACAGCTGGATAGCAGGACAGCCAGACAGCGGGACAGAGGGACAGTGGGACAGCCAGACGGGAAAGCACAGCCAAAGCATCTAGAAGAACCCACGTGCACCCCGGCATCTCTGGCAGGCAGAGCACCTCACAGTCAGCTCCACGAGTCTGACTGAACACGGGTTTCACCCCCGTTCCTGAGAGCCAACAGGGCACCAAGCCACTTACAGGAACCTAACGACTCAAAGATAAGAAACAGGCTTAGGCTCCAGAAACCCAGAAGTCAGAACGGGAAACATGTCAACACACAGAAAACAATGTGCTGGCAGCAGACCAGCAGGGCAGGTAGACATTTCCAGAAGCACAGGGAGGACATGATGACCTGCATTGACAAGGGCTGGCTCGGTGTTCCGGGGAACTTGAGGCTCCGTCGGGAATGCAGGGATGCAGCAGAACTCTCGCCCGCCGTTAGCGCGACTCCCCTGGGCAGGAACCCAGAACGAATCCCGCTGGTCTCACCCTCGGCTCTCCCCTCCTTCTCACCAACACCCAGCAACACCCCCGGCAGCCTCAATTCACTCCTGAATCCACGCACCCTTCATCCCAAGCTGAAGTGCACATTCCAGATGCAGATGTGGGCCGGCCTGAGACTTCCACCCTTTACAGCCTCCATGCCCTGAAGATGAGGCCCAAACTCCCTGGCGGGGCTTACCAGGACCCAAGCCCCCATGCTGCTGCATGCGTGTCCCCCGGGCCCCGCTATGACCATGTGCTCTGCTCCACGCCCAGGCAGACTCAGGCTCACTATTACCTCCGGGCCTCACACACGCAGTTCCCACCCCACCTGCACACATGATATCTTACCTGACCCCCGGTAGCCGTGTGACTCGGTCGGGGCCCTCCCCCAGCTCTCTGCATGGCCCTGGCCCTACCCTAGCTCACATCTGGACTGCTTCTTTACCTGGTCACTTGTGTGTTAGAGGACAAGCTTTCTCACCACTGAGTCCCCTGTGCTGGCACAGAGCCAAGCACACTTTGGGCATCACAGTGCTGTGAGAGGTGGTCTAGTCCATAAGCTTCCAGATCAGACTACCCAAGATCAAAACTCAGTTCTGCCACTCACTTGGATCAGCTGTGTGACCCATCTTAACCTCTCTGTTTCCCAGCCATTTTCATTTTTAAATGTAAATGACAGTAATGAAAACTACATTATAATAATTCTGTGAGGTTTAAATTAATGCATTCTACGTACAATGCTTAACACACAGAAAATGGTTAACATGTTACATGCTATTATTAATAACTGCTGAATAAGTAAATGAAAGGTCAGTGCAAAGATACCTACTCACTGAGACAGACAGTATTTGGTTTAATAAATTCAAAAGGACAAAATAATAGACGCTTAGGAAACTAAAGTAGAGATCACTAGTCACCCCTATGTATTCAGTGGGCTCTCACAGGTCCACCGCAAAAGGTTGTTTAATACAACCATAAAGCTTCCACCAGCTACTGCCGTCTGCAGCAGACATGCTCAGACTCATTCTAGCTCCCAAACTCTTCATAAAAACTAAACGTTAATGTAGACTAAACATTAAATACTATTTGAGAACTGCTATTTCGTTAGGTTGGTAATACAGGGGAATAGTCTTGGTTTTTGGAAATGTTGATGAAATACTTTGGAGATGGTTTACAAAAAAGAGAAAGGCAAATACATTAAAATGTTAACAACTGCAGGACCTAGATAGCAGGTGCAGGTATATTTACTTGTCTGATACCAAAACCAGACAAGGACACCACAAAAAGAAGAAAATTACAAGCCAGTATCCTTGATGATCAGAGATCCAAAAACCTTCATCAAAATATTAGCAAACTGAATTCAATAATGCATTAAAAGGTGCATACACCAAGATCAGGTGGGATTTATTCCAGGGATGCGAGGGTGGTTCACTATGCAAGAACTGGTTAGTGTGATACCCTACATTGATTAAGTGAAAGATAAAAATCACATGATCGTCTCAGTAGATGCAAAAAGAGCATTTCGCAAATTTCACCATCCATTTATAATAAAAACTCGACAAAGCAGGTATGGAAAGAACATATCTCAACATAATAAAGGCCATATATGGTAAACCCACAACCAACATCAAACTCAATGGGGAAAAGCTAAGTGCTTTTCTCCTAAGATCAGGAATGAGACAAAGATGTCCATTCTCACCACCTTTATTCAACCTAGTACTAGAAGTCCTAGCTAGAGCAATAAGGCAAGAAAAAGGAAAAGAAGTCATCCAAATCAGAAAGGAAGAAATAAAACCGTCACTATTTCCAGATGACATGATGTTATATACAAAAAACCCCAAACACTCATCAAAGAACTATTAGAATAAACAAATTCAGTAGAGTTGAAGGATACAAAATCAATATACAGAAATCTGTGGCACTCTATATATTAATAACAAACTCTCAGAAAGATAAATTAAGAAAGCAATCCCAGTGGCACCTGGGTGGCCCAGTTGGTTGCGGGGCCAACTCTTCGTTTTGGCTCAGGTCATGGTCTCATGGGTCATGAGATCAAGCCCCACATCGGGCTCCACACTCAGCAGGGAGTCCACTTAAGATCCTCTCCTCTGCCCCTCCCCCATTTGTGCATGTGCACGCATGCGCTCTAATAAATAAATCTTTTAAAAAAGAAAAAGAAAGCCATCCCATTTATAATTGCATCAAAAAGAATAAAATATCTAGGAATAAATTGAATCAAGAAGATGAAAGACCTGTACACTGAAAATTACAAATGTTTAGACACAAATAAATTAAAAGATACCCTGTGCTCATGCATTACAAGAATATTGCTAAAACATCCATATTACCCAAAGCAATCTACAGATTCAATGTAATCCCTATCAAAATTCCAATGGCATTTTTCATAGAACTAAAACAAACAACTCTAACGTCTGTATGACATCCGAAAGACCCCACACAGCCAAAGCCATCCTAAGACAGAAGAACAAAGATGGAGGCACCATGTTCCCTGATTTCAAACTATACTACAAAGCTCCAGTAAATCAAAACAGTATGCTATCGGCATAAAAACAGACACACTGGTCAACGGAACAGAACTGAGAGCCTAATAATAAACCCATGTGTAAACGGACCATTAATTTACAGCAAAGGAGCCAAGAACATACAATGGTAAAAGCAGTGTCTTCAATAAATGATGTTGGAGAAACCGGATAGCCACATGTAAGAGCATGCAACCAGCCTGCGACAGTACCATACACAAAAATTAACTCAAAATGGGTTAAAGACTTGAATGTAAGACTTGAAACCATAAAACCCCCAGAAGAACACATGGGTGGGAAGCTCTGTGACACTGGTCTTAGCAAGGTGTTTGACTCTGACTCCAAAGGCAAGGGAAACAAAAGCAAAAATAAACAAATGGGACTACATCAAACTAAGAAGCTTCTGCACAGTGAAGGAAACCAACATCAAAACAAAAAAGCAACTGACTGAGAGAAGATATTTGCAAATCCTACATCTACTAAGGGGTTAATATCCAAAATAGCTAAAGAGCTTCTACAACTCTACAATTAAAAAAACAAACAACTGGATTAAAAAATGGCAAGACGATATTTAAAAAAAAAAAATGGGAAGAGGATTTGAAGAAGCATTTTTCCAAAGACATACAGATGGTAAACAGGTATAGGAAAAGGTGCTCAACATCACTAATTATTAGGAAATTATAAATCAAAACCACAATGAGATATTACCTCACACCTGTGAGAATGGCAATTATCAAACAGACAAGAAATAACAAGTGTTGGTGGGAATGTAAAACAGTATGGAGATTCCTCGAAAAATTAAGAACAGAACCACGATATGACCCACCTATTCCACTTTCTGGGTGTTTACGTAAAGAAAACAAAAACACTAATTCAAAAAGATACCTGCACCCTCCATGTTCATGCAGCATTATTGACAGTAATCAAGACATGGAAGCAACCTCAGTGTCTCCCGAGAGATGAGTGGATAAAGAGGACGTGGTGTGTATACACATACACACGATGGAATACTACGCGGCCATCAAGAGGAATGGACTCTTGCCGTACGCGATAGCACAGATGGACCTGGAGGGCACTGGGCCAAGTGAAATAAGTCAGACAGACGAAGACGAATACAGGATGATTCCACTCATCTGTGGGATCTGGAGAAAAGAAAACAAAATGAAGACAAACTCATAGACCCAGATCAGTGGTTGCTCCAGGGAAGCGGGTAAGCGAAATGGGGGGAGGGGTGTCACTGTATACAGACAGACGGTGACTAGTCTTCTGGTAGCAATCACGGAGGAGTGTATACAGACGTCATATTATAATGTTGTACACCATATGCTTGCACAATGTTATGTACCAATCGCACCTCATAAAAAAATTAGAATGCTGGAATATTAGTCAGAAAGGAGTGAATAAAAATAAATTAATGTAAATAAAATATCTAAACATTATTTTTTAATGTTAGTTGATGAATCTAGATGGTGAGTGTATGCATGTTCATTATTCTTCCAATTTTTATGGATTTGGGGAGTTTTTCAAAAAAGAACCTTTAAAAAAAGAACTCCCACTTGCCATCCCAGTAAGGAACACAATTGAAAGAGCAGCTCTGCAGAAGCCTGNCCCCCCACCCATCCCCCTCTCCAGGCCTGGAGGAAGGTCAGAAGGCTCCAAGGAATGCAGTTTGAGAACATTATCTTTTGTTAATTGTAGTATTCAAAATTAAAAAAGAAAGAAAGAAAGAAAGAAAGAAAGAAAGAAAGAAAGAAAGAAAGAAAGAAAGAAAGATCATCCAAATAATAAACTGTTCAAATGAAAAGCAGTATTTTAAGAGACTGCTCACAGTGCTTTAGAGGCTTGCTCAGGGACACTCAGGAATCCACCCAAAGCTTGGGCACAGCCTCCCCGCAGACAGCATGGTAGCTTTGTCCAGCGATGAACCAGCCCCAGCTACTTCCTGGGGCTCATGGTGACCCGGTTCACCCTCCCCAGGCAAAAAAAAAACAGTCATGCAGTTGAGGTTTCTTTCCCACATTTTAAACAATCATTTTCTAACCAGTTAAATGTGGCACTGCCAGGGGAAAAAGGTAACATATCCTGCATTTTTAAACAGTAAGCATATCTCTGAATCTACAGGAAATCTTGCCATTTTCTGCTCTGTGAAGTAAATCAACACAAGGCAGAAGCCGGATGATTTTGTGCTGATTTCCCCAAAACTATCAAAGATAATTCTATCAACATCTTATCCTGCACAAGGAATCCAGAGGCTAATTTTTAAGTGACGTCTAATATTTTGAGTAATTTGCCTAACAAAACAACTCTGCAAGCTTCTTTAAACCCACCGAACCAGAGTGGGAGGCGGAACTGGGTCCCGTCCTAGGGGCTGCGGGAAAGCCGGACGGGCGTTTCCTGCTCTGAGTGGAGAGTTTTCACTTGAGGGAAGCAGAACCCCGAAGCTCCTCTTTTTCAAAGTACTCTCTAGCTGGGTACTTTTTCAGTTCTGGTTCATTAATTAACCATACCACGCTACCAAGAAGTAGGTTTGCACTCCTCGGCGCGCTGTGGTCCCTCCTCCTGTCTCCCCGGTCACCTTCTGGGGGAGCCTGGAGCTTCCGGGAAGGGAGGGAGGCCAGAGCAGGGGGGGGTGCCCAGCCCATGTGTGCAGCTCTGGTAACGGGAGAATTCCTGAAATCTGAAGAGCCAGTAAGGCCGGGAGGATGCCCTTACAAAGAAAACAGCTCTCTGCAGACAGAATGCTCTGGATATTTACGGGAGTATCACGGCTCCAAAAGGCAAGTCATAAAATCAAAAGAATGAACCTCCAGCCTGGCCTGGCGTGTGCTTCTGAATGCGCGTCCACGGAGCCGTGGGTGCTGCCCACCTCTACAGGGCATGCCCAGGAGCACAGGCCCCAGTGGGTGCTGGGCCGGGCTGCACAGTATACTGCCTGTCTGTTCGCCAGCAGACAATGAAATGGGCCCTACTCGTTACACTGTAGTATTATGGGCCATGAATTAAAATACATCATTAACATCCTGCACAGGCTTATCTACTGCTGAGACAAAAAGCCTATTCTTTGAACAAATGGGGAGAAATTCCATAACAACAATGAGGAGTTCCTCTCTGCACACACCAATCTGCCCCAGATTAACAATTCCAGGCTTATAGTCCGCAGCCGGGTCCGAGCTGCGCCATGAACCGATGTATTCACTGCTGGGGAGTTAAGGACAGGAGCTGACAAGGCCTTGAGGCCGCCTCGCTCAGGCCAATCAATAATCCATTATGAGCAAACTACATTTCCACTCTAATAAGAAGAAATGAATAAAAGGCCCCCAGAATCAGCGGCATTCACAAGAAGCCCCAGCCCACCTCCCCCACGAGGGGAAGGAGGACACAAACCCACTATCCCAGGGCGTAGGGAACGCACAAGTGTCCACAGGCAACGCGGGCCCTGTTTCCAAACGGCCAAGAACAATGTGCTCAGGCATTGCTGCCAAAGCGCTCATTTTAAAGGTAAGTCTCAAATACGCTTTGTTCAGAACGCAAAGTAGGAGAAAAAACCATCAAAGCAACAGTGACAAAATCCCACTTTCTCAAACAGAGGTTTCCTTTCAACTCTTCAGCACTCCCCTCCAAAAGCAAGCAAGGGCCAACATATCAATATCAGCAGTGCCCAAATGTAACTAGTGTCCCTGATAGGGTTTTACTGTGCAAACTCCACGATCTTCCGGAAGACTCCCCGGCTGCAGTCCTGGCTCCGCTCACGGCAGAAACACCGGCAGGACCGCAATGTGATTCTGCATGTAGGCTCCGGGTTATGAAGCTGTTTACCACAGTGTGTCACACACGCAAATAAATTCCTCGTCCCGGGAAAGAGATCCCATCTTCACCTCCAGAGAGAAGGTGGAAATAGAGCCGTAACAACGGTATGCCGACAGATTTCCAAAAGAAAATATGAATTAACATCAGTATCAAAACTGCCCTTATGTCCTCTGACTAAAATAGAAAGACTGTAAGACAAACCTGACCCCACAGGGGAACAAAAAAAAGCAGATAAATACACAATCTAATTATTGATTACATTCAGGAACGTCTAAGAATAGACGAGGGAGGACGTGAGAATTTTCCTTCCCCAGTCCCTACTAACAGATTCAGAAAAATCCAAAGTTGGTATGGAGACTTTCATCCAGAAACATCCATGTGAAAACAAGCAGGAGCTGGAGGTTTTAATATCAAAAGGAAAGCAGCATCCATTTACTAGATTGTTTTCCTTTGCTCTCCAAATTTATTGCATCACTCTTGCTGGCCATTTACGGTTTCCAAGGCTTATCTTACGTAAGGCTTATCTTAACATAGTGACTTTATCAATCTATTTGTCCCTAAAAAAGTGAACTTCTCTAAATTTGGAGGGAAAAAAAAAAAGAAAAAGGAAGAAGGAAAGAGGTGAAAAAAGAAAAGTTAACAGCAGCCAGAGCTGCTCTGTAATGTTCTGCAGATAAATTTCCTGCTGGGGCCCACGGTCGGCCACAAAGAGCGGGGGTCTGGAGGTCCATCCAGCACAGTTCATGATCTAGTCAACATTTCCATGAAGAGCCCATGTACCCCAAACCAGGCCACTCGGGTGACGTCTGCAGCCACAAAAAGAGAGCAAATCACTCGCTTCATTACGCGAACCACAAAAGCAATCAAGTTTTTACTCCGTTTTTCCAAGCTGCATCAAGAGGATGAGACCCTAGGTTTCGAATAATTCAGAAATACTAAAAACCTGAACAATCCCAGAGAAAACCAAGACTCAAATTTCTAGTTTTAAAACAGACATGGAAGATCAGAAGGCTTTAGATAAACTGCAGGGAAAATCCCATTTACGAGTGGCTGATAAGTTTTTACTGAGCCTAAGCTCAAAAGTGTACAAACTATCACCAATTCAGTGCCTAGTATAAATTTTTTTAAAGAAATTATCAACAGTGAAAACAAAATAATCCCGTCCAGAAACTCGCCATATTTTCTCTCCGTGTAACACTTCCTGGTCTCCTGGACGTACCTTTTTGAAATTTGTATTTGTTGATTGTAAAACATATTTTAACAGAAATTCGTTTCTACAATGAAGCTTTTACTCCAAATAAACCAAGAACAAAGGACAGTATTTGTCCCTCAACCCATTGACAGTGACCTATTTTCCAGACTTTTACTTAAAACCAACATTTTCCTCCCCGTATAAGAACACAGGCTGCCATGAATACCTATCTAACATTATCGCTTTCCTCTGTGCTTTCTGTGAATGGCCTGGAAGCCTCCACCGTCAAATAAAGAACTTGCCCAAGAATACGAAGAGAGAGAATTGTGTGCGGTAAGCCATAAAACATTCTGTTAAACATTACCTTCCGAGGTAGGACTGTTGAGCACAGAAGTCAGCCCCCAAAAATCCCCTCATTAAGAGCGCACGGGAAAAATAAACACTTCAATGATCAATTTTACCGAATTCTAAGTAACTGCATACAAAACATTTTCTGTAAAGATACCCTGAATGGAGTTTATGTTGGTAGGACAGCTGAAAGGCATATCACGCAAGAAATTATTTAAGACTTAAGACTTTGTTGGCCCTTGTACAAACACCAATCAATACTTTAAGAGGATCCAAATTAGAAAAGGACAAATCTCCCCCAAATGCTTTAGTAGCTAGAGCACAAACAGTATAACCAGTCTAAATTTTCCAGATCCATTACTGCCAATAACCACTGTAACATGACCTAGTTTATCCCTAACACACACAGCACCTTTGAGAGCAGCTGGGTATTTCAGCCTCTTAAGGAGAGTGATCTATCAGAGAATGTTTACAAAGAGCAATTCTTGACAAGAACATGATGTCACATCGCCCTAGGATTTATCCTGCATTGCTTGTCTAAAAATATATTTTCAAGCACAGTTAATGACACATCCCTGCAAGTCCTAACTTTTGAAGATAAAAGACCATCTCTACCTTTCTTGCAAGGAACAAAAAAGGACAAACACGCAAAATCCCACTTTAACTCCCCGGAAGAATGTTATTGTGTTACCGGGCTGCAGAAGTTCAGGAAACGCTGTCTATGAAGTGACGGTAAACGATCGCGCAGAAATGAGGACGGGATGCCAAAACATCTTACCCAGCAACAGCTTTTGGGAAGAGCGCACGTCGAATACAACAGGGCAGGTGTGGGGATTTCAGAGCTCACAGGCCCCACGCCACCCCCAGGCCCGGGGGAGGGGACATGTGGGACTGTGGGGGCACCTCTGCCCTCCGTGCTTTTCTTTAAGGAACACGGCGCTGTCCCGTGGCAGCGCTCAGGGACCACAGCCATCACACCAGTTGCTGCAAATGGTGTCCAAGAACCGGAAGACCCGGACGCAGATTCAGGGCCTGCATGGACTCTGGCGCGGGGTCCCACAGAGCCTCACTGCACCCAGACCCAACACGGCGGCGGGCTGAGGCACCGGGACCGTGCTAGTCCCTCAGCACCGACATCTCTCTCTCTCCAACCCCCACCCGCCGCCAGGGCACACAGTGACCAGCCACCAGCAAGCTCTCGATGCCTCCTTGCCCACTAGTGTAAGGCCCGCGAGCAGACTTGCCCGCACTTCTGGGGACAGACCAAGGTTCCAAAGGGCCGCATGGGCCCAGGCAGGGGGCGCAGCGCAGGGCTCAGTGCAGGCCTGGCACGGGGCGGGGGGGGG
>NC_048231.1:103769494-103798826 GCF_002007445.2 Ailuropoda melanoleuca
GGAAGGATGGAGGGCAGATGTGCCAAACCAAATGGCCCAGGCTTCATCCAGCCCCAGGCCTTTCCTGAATGATCTCCCACCGCTTTACGCCTTGCTGCTCAGTGTCTTCCGGGGGGGGGGAGGGGGTTGTGACTCCAATCCTGATTACAAATACCAGCTTCTCAGCTCTACACTTAAAATCATACCAAGCTACTCACACACACACACACTGCAAATTGCTTTCGACTTCTTTATATTTATTTATGTTTTGTTTTTCAAATTTTTTCCAGAATTGGTCTATTGCACTGAAGATGCCTGGTTCCAGAGCGCCAGGAGGCTTGGTAAGTCGTGCACTCAGTGCAGGCTGTTAATTGTGCAACAGTGCAAGCCGCAGAAAGGGAAAACACCACCCTGGCACTTCACATTCGTCAGGCCACTAAATTAAGCTGACAGGGCTCACGGGAAGGGTTCAGAAGCCCTGCCAGAAAGACACCACACACGGCAAACAAAAAGACGTTTATTTTTAAACATCCGTAGGTAAGTGTACATTACACCACATGCATGTGGCAAAGAACAAAGGTCTACCTGAACTCCTCGCAGGTTCACCTCCTGCTGAGAAAGTTCTCAGAAAGGTGCTACAGGACTGTCCACGATGTCAAGCTCTTTCTCCCTAACCTGAACCTACCCGCATTTTGGATAAGCATAGCATATTGGCTTTCTTAGGTAATGATAGTTCCCTCCAGCCAGTTCTAAAATCTCCTAAGGGAAACCTTTCCAAATTAGGACCAAGAGTAAACTTCGCTTTCAGGAGAGATGCGCAGGCTTTGATGTGGGGCCTAGAGGAGAGGGGTCTGGAATAACCAACTTTTTTTTTTTCAAACACACATCAGTTCCTTTCGGGAGACCTTGTGGACCCAGTCTTGCCATCTAACGGGATAATTCCCGCCAATGTCACGCTCTGAAAACACAGCTTCACTGGGAAACACGTGGAAAACATCACTTCCCTTCTGGGGCAGTAAGCTTCTCACCCACTGGGAGGCTCGGCCTGGGGCACGACACCCTGAGGCTTCCCACGTGCCCACGCCAGCTGTCCCAGGATGCACGTAATAACCCCTCGTTTCGCAAAGCTCGACTTGCAGCCTCATCCCCGCCGCGGCCAAGCCCTCCTGGAAAAGTGCCCTCGGAAGGAGAAACGGGCACGAAGAGCGTCTGAGTCACATCGTTCTACAGGTTCATGGTTTTCTCACCAGCACACAGACCGGCAACACACCGCACCTCCCAGGCACGGAGCCTCGTCCCGCGCACACCGGCACCCAGAGGAGCCTCTTCTCACCGGGGGCTCCCCGCGGAAACCCCAGCCCCGAGGACCCGCTGGAGGCAGGGGCGCTCACGGCCCACGGGGACTGAGAGGGTGGCTGTGCACGTGAGCGGGTCTGCCGGACACGGGGGCCGGAAGCCGGGGCTCCGCACAGCAGCACCGCCTGCACAGAGGACTGGCGCGCTCTCTCTGTTTTTCTGGAAGAGGCAGGAATTGATTTTTACAACCCACTGAACTCAAGTCATCAGTGATGGTTTACAGCGACCACAGAACCAGGGAGTCACCTCTCCTAACAGGACAACTGTCCCCACCAGCAGCAGGCCCCGTCTCTCTGTGCAACAGGCTAACTTTGACCATGTCCTCGGGGATCTGCCTTTGCGTCCCCAGCTCTCCGGGCCACAGCAAACCACAAGCAGGACGGCACGCGGGGGTGAGCAGGCGAGGCCACCTGCAGCCTCCTCACCACCGAGGGAGCCAAGGGCACCTGGCGACCACACTGTTTGGGGGCCCTGGATCACCCTATGTCTTGGGCTTTAAAGGAGATTTGGGGGGAGTCATTTGCCACACAGTTTCTATAGTTGCCAGGAATGTATTCAGAGGATGTTTCTCTGTCTTGCATTCCAAACGCAGAGTAAGAAAACGTACTTAAAGTCCTTAGACCAGTGCCTGGGGAGCACTCAGCAAGGGGAGGGTCCCTTCCCCGTAAGCCCCACTTCCAAGATTCCGCAGTAGTGTCAATGATCACAAGGAACCCAACACTGATCCGTGTTCCCACACAGGAGCGGCTTCTGCTGTGGGAGTCCCGAGGCCCACATCCTAGGTCTGAGCAGTCAGATAGTCAGCAGTCACCGAGTGCCCACCTCAGGCTGGGCAGCCCCCACGTGCTGCTCAGACCTGCGCAAGTCTCTGGCTCACCCGGGAATCTGCACCTGCAAAGGGAGGGTCCCGGCCTCATCCCTCCAGTGCAGATGCTGAGAAAACTCCCCTCCTCTGACACTCCAGCCAAATGATTTTNGGTCCCGGCCTCATCCCTCCAGTGCAGATGCTGAGAAAACTCCCCTCCTCTGACACTCCAGCCAAATGATTTTCCCCAAATCCAGAGATAAAAACCTATGGAGCTCTCCTTTTCCACCCTACTTGGCATCAAAATATCTTTCCGATTAAAATCAAATTTAATATTTTCCTTTGGGCTTTTAAACTTACTTTCAAAGTGTTTTTTGTCCCAGAAGAGCTCTCTGGGCTTCGGTGTTGTGGCTGGGGTCCCCACAGGAGGGGACTTCACATAGGGCTTCAGTTCCCCAAACTTGGAGGCTCTTTCCAACAATCAACTTAAACCATCTCACAACTGTAACCAAAGGACAATCCACACAACTCTGGGAGAAAAGGAAAGAAGAGTTGCACTACAATACATCTCCTTATAAGGAATGCGAGCCTAACACTTCAGCTTCTAGAATGTGCCTTTAGGTAAAACACAGACACCACAGAGGCCTGAGTCCACTCGTGTCCCAGCACACGGCAGGGAAGGAACTAGGAACTGCTCCTGACAGACCAACCCAATGAAAACGAAACCTTTCTCCCTGTGGACACAGATGGACGTGTCCTCCGCAAGTGATGGAAGAAAGGAAGGTCCAGGAGTTCAGAATTCACTGATCCCCATTAGGGCTTTGCTGCCCGCGGCAGCGCCTCCCACAAGGGACCCTGCAGCCGCCTGCCACCCCCAAGCACGCCGCCCAAAACACCAGAGAGCAGATGCTGCACAAACGTGGGACGAAAAGTTAGTCCCACTCCCATGCACACACCGGGCGTCCTTGGAGCCACACTTACCCAGATAACAAAACGAAAGCATCCGCCCCACAAGCCCGAGCCCCGCAGATCTGCCCACACAGCCCACGCTCAGGGAAAGTTCTTCAAGAGCTTTTGTTCCACGTCACTCTGGTCCCCACGTCCTGATAAACAGGTGCTCTTTTTGACTTATTTTCCTATTTACCATCAAAGGCCTTTTACCATTTTTCCTGCTATGCCAGGAAAAGCGACCCCTCGCCAAGGTCAAAGTGAAAACTATTGTTTTAGCTTAAATGCTCTCAATCCCAGGTCGGCAAAACACAAGTCCAACGGATTAAACAGGAAGGTATCCTCATCAACCCAAATTTGACTTTCCTGCGACAAAGTCAGTGAGGTAATGAGGCCCTCCTACCCTCCCCCAGGAAAGGCGCTGCAACTGGCCCCCCTTCCCGCCCCCGGCCTCCCCCAGAGCCTGAACTCCTCCAAAGCTCCTGCTTCGAGTGATCACACTTTTTCTTTTGAAATGTTATCTATTTTTTATTTTTTTCTATTGTTTTTTAATCAAGTGATGGCACTCATAAGAAAGGTTTCTACTGCTTTTAAGAAAAAAATTAACTGCTGCAAATGCACAGAGATGTTTTCCAGAGACAGAAAAGCTCCCTCGGGCAGCTCCCGGTAGCTCACAGCACGGCACACCGCGGCTTCGCGCCCGCTCTGAGCACGGTGGCCGGTGGCTTCGCACCCGCTCTGAGCACGGTGGCCGGCTGGGACAGCACGCAAGGCTGTCGAACTGCATCGGCCTTGAGCACCTGGATGGGTCGGCAGCACGTCACCACAGAACACCGGCCCTGGCGCTTTCCTCCTGGCGGTGCTCTGCTCCATACGCCGCTCACGCCGCCGGCCACGGAACGCCAGGCCCCGTGGGTGGCTCTGTCTTCTGTCCGGACCACGGATCCGAAGGGCAGCACCTCCACCTGCACCTGCACGACCTGAACTCACAAAGCAGACCCTCAGGTCGGGGAGGAGTGTGACCACCACGCTGACCTGTCCAGTCGGCGGCTGTGCCAATCGGAAGAAGCATTTCACTTAAATCTCAGCTTCCTGGGTTTTTGAGCGTTGCAGTGCGTGTGCCGCTGTTCTCACCCAACCGGAAAGGCATCCCATACATATGTGACAGTGAGCTTTAAATGACACCTGCAAACATCTCTTCGAGTCTAAAATAAAATATTTCTGCCGCGGGAACCGTAAGCAGTGCCTGGAAGTCTTTCTTCTCCACCCGAAGTTACACATAGTTTCTAAGAACGGGAAAAGACAGGGAGAAATCCCCTGAAGTCGGAGCTCATGCTGGCTTTCTTCACATGGTCATGCAATGTGTCTTCACGTCCAGGCACAGGACCTGGAGCTCATCACAGCATCACGGCACGTTCCTGGAGCCTGTGGCCGTGTCTCACACGCCGGTAGCTGGGGACCTCGAGAGGACGGCCGAGCGGTGCCAGGTCACTGGGACCAGGAGTGCAAAGCCCAGCAGTGACATGGGGTCTAGGCGGGACTGTGCCAGCCTCCAGGCCTGGCAAGACTTCCTCTGCGTCCCCATGCCTGGTCACTTCACTTACAGGGAGGTCCAGAGGTTTCCTTTTATTTTTCCCCCTTTAGTGATGTGTCTTTTAAGACCTGAGATGTATCACGGATCCCTCAGGACACTGGGGCAGGGACAGGGGTGGAGGGTAGAAAAGCAGCCCATTGCGGGGGGGAGGGGGACACTGCACTGGAACGGAGGGACGTGACCCCAGCCGTGTGTCCCAGGAGGGCAACAGCTGCCCCCATACCATCAGGTGACTCCCAGGACAGGCCCAGGCCCAGAGATCTCCAGGTGCCAGAGGCTCCCGCACCGGATGCCGGAGCCCAGCGAACAAGAAGGGCCATCCCCTACAAACTACCGTTGCACAGCAGGTCCTTGGCATTTGGGTTTTGCAAATGAAGCACTAACTGTTTTCTGACTTAGTTCTTCCTTAACTGAAACCAACATTTCAGAGCGATGAGCGCTGAGAGACCATTTCCTGCCTCTGGACACCTCGGGCAGAACAAGGAAGAAGAAACAGAAAAGACTTTATTCTTTGGCAGCAATTCTTCAGTCCAGGAAACTCACAGGAGAAAGCAGCCTTTGACGAACTCTACCTACCATTCCCCGTGGGCCAAGGAGCCATGTCTGCCTGAGAAACACTCTGAGGCTGCCGCTTTCCAGACGGCACACAGGGGAACGTTCCAGAATCAACGGTGATGTGCGGGAGGAGGAGACGGAATGTCAAGGACGGCGCCTTGCCCAGACTCACTAAAGCCATGAAAGACGAGGGACGCGGAGCAGAGCAGAGCCTCTCACCTCCGTGTCCTCCTCCCCAGACGGACGCACACTCCACAGAATACCCGACCGGGCCTTCCCCAGGCGTCCCGGGCAAGGACAGCAAGGGACGTCTGCGGGGCCCGCACAGCTGCAGGCAGCCTGGGGTCCTGGGAGGGCAGGGGCGGCCTCAGCGGGAAAGTGGAGAGACGCGGACAAGGCCCATCGTGCAGAGGCACTGCTGCACCAATGTCCACCCTCCAGGTGTGACAAACGCCCCACACTACTGAAGACGCCAGCACAGGGGACGCTGCACAAAGGGCTGTGGGAACCCTGCCCGCCCAGAAATTCCTGCAAGACTCCAGTGAAAGGACACTACCCTGGAAGCCGTGCAAACACCCCCTACATCATCTACAATAAAACGTTAGTAATCTGCTTTTACAAGAGCTGTCTGCCTTCTTTAAATAAAATAGTGCTTACCTCTTTTTTTTTTTTAAGATTTTATTTATTCATTTGAGAGAGAGACAGGGACACAGAGCACAAGCAGGGGGAGAGGCAGAGGGAGAAGCAGACAGACACCCGCTGAGCAGGGAGCCTGACGTGGGGCTCAATCCCAGGACCCTGAGATCATGACCCGAGCCGAAGGCAGACGCTTCACCCGCTGAGCCACCCAGGCACCCCGAGTGTTTGCCTCTTAAGAATAAGTGAATGAGTGGGGAGTCTGCTTCTCCCTCTGCCTCTGCCCCCAACTTGTGCTCGCTCTCTCTCAAAAATAAATAAATAAAAATCTAAAAAAAAAAAAAAAAAAGTAGTAAATGAAACAAAATTATCAAAAAAGACCAGACCAGCATGTGAGGGGCAGAGAGCAGTCCCAAAACAAAGGAAGGTACACAATGCCCTGGAGCCATCCAGCCAACCAAAGAGACAGAGCTGCCCCTGGTTCCGGGACATCAGGGCCCTAGTGGCCTCCCTCCAAGATCTCCCTGCACTCCCCTGAAGCCCCTCCAGGTGGCTGCTGCTGAGACACAGGGAATGGTGCCTCCCATGTGCCAGGTGCTGTTCCAAACACATCTGTGTGTGCCACACATTTAATGTGCCCCAGTCCGCAGTGCAGTAACCACAGCCATCCTCTCCCCATAACAAACAAGGAAACAGACACAGAGAGGGCACACACACTGCTGAATGTCACACAGCACGGAGGTGGCTGGATGGTGGGTTTTGGTGCTCGGCCCCTCTGACGGTTACGGAGAGTCTGGGTGGGCTTGTGCATGCTTCCTTTGTCTGGGGGAGAAGCAGAGCGGAGCTGCACACGTGGACATTTCAGACGTCCCCTTGCAGAACAGGGGGGATGGAAGGGAGTGAGCAACACAGGCAGCAGGCACAGGCCACCGGAGGGCTGACAGCAAGAAACTTCTGGAGCCAGAAACACAGAGTCGTGAACAAGGAAGAAGAGATGCAAAACCCCCGCATCGGCCACACTGTCCTCTGCTCACACCACCCAACTCCCACCTTTGAAGAGCACAGGCACTGACGGCGAATGGAACACCAACCCCTGCGCTCCTGGGCCCGCGTTCGCAGAGGACCAACGGCCCTCCTGGCTTCCCATGCTCCCAGCGACCCGAGCCCTGCTGGAAATTCCCGTCTCACTGAGCACGCCAGTCACTTTATTACCTGGAGCATTATGAGGGCCCTGTGAGACCCAGGCTCCATCCCAAGGGCTCACCAAACGTTGTGTGTATCCGCCGCCACCCCCCACCAGGCCCGGACACCTCTGGACCAATCCAGGACGCGGTAAAAGCACAGACACTCGAGCCAGAGCCCTTCATCCACTTGGGGCTCCAGTGACGACCTCCGGTGGAGGTGCGCCCAGCGCGCAGTCCGGCCTGCCCCGCGTGAGTGCGAGGTCTGCAGTGCAGGCCCCTCTCGTCAGCTCACAATGTGTCCCAGGAGGAGAAGCCCTGCGTGGGAGGGAGGACACTACACAAGACACGGTCAGAGCGCCAATCGCAGCCACACACCAGCACACGTGGGGGACCTCGCGGGAGCCACACGCACCCGTGCTGAGTCCCAGGGAAAGGCAAACAGAGGACAGTCCACCTGGAGGCGGGGTTCCGGGAGATCCAGGGACAGGAAGGGGGCTGGTCTACAGACAGACCACACAGAGGGCACAGGGGACTCCAAATCAAGGGGGTGGGGCTGGTGAAGACGTCCTTGCAGAGACACGCACCCCCCCAAGCAGACAGCGAGGAAGGGGGTGGTGAATAGGCCAGGAGACAGGCTGGGGGACAGGCAGTCAAAGGAGGCGAGCGTGAGGAAGGCCCTCACTGCCAAGACCACCTTCCACCAGACTCAAAAGGACACAGGAAGCCACCACAGTCCTGGCACGAGGAGGTGACGAGGAGCCAGAGAGCCTGTCCCGGGAGCCCCCCAGCAAAGACAGGGACAGGGAGATATGAGGCAGGGGGGTGTGGACCTCAGACCTTCCCAAGGGGAGTGTAAGGACAGAGGTTAAGTTCAGGGCCGGTGGGAGGGCCGACAGGAGGGACGGAGCCCTGGGGCCAGGGCCCCGGGACACATGGTCGGCCAGAGGCGGGTCTGTGGATGACCACGTCCTCGAAGCTCGGGGCCAGGACGAACTGAAGGAGGGCTGGCCCACTCCTCTCGCGTCAGAGCACCAGCAATGCGTCAAAAGCAGAGAGGCCACTACCCGGTCAGGGACCGTCCCCCTGGCCCCACGCAGACAGTCAGCACCTCAGGGGCAGGGACGGCCAGGTCTTCCCCGGCGGCTGCGGCGACAACACGGCTCAGGACACACTCGCAGGGAACCGGAGCCCAGGGCGCTGGTCCAAGGCTCTACTGCCTCTCACTGTGATCTTGAGAACACACGACTCGTCGAACCAATGTATAGAGTCCGAGCCCCAAAGCCCTTTTGCAATGGGCCTGGGCAGCCTCGTGTTTGAAGCAGACGTTAGGTAACTTCCTGCATTTGCAGACACATTCAAACTGTGAGTACATCCAATTCCTGATTCTTCTGTTACCAGATAAATCCATTGCCACATAGAAAGGAACCCCATGCCTCCCGGCCTCCCAAGGCAGCGTCACAGATGGAAGGCAATGAGTAGTGCCTCCGATGGCTGGCTGTGGGTTTCTACCCCCCTGCCATGCCGGACGGCCTTCCCAAGAGCGCGGATGGACAGCGCATCCCACACTCCCGCCCGGAGACGCAGCAGCAGGCCGAGCAGACAGCCCCTCGGGGGCCCGCACAGACACACATGCGTCCTGGGACCGCTGGGACCCTAGGACTGTGAGGCTGGCTGGAGCACGCTCTGACAGAGCAGGAAGGTCGAGAAACGAGGACGCTCTTCTTCCCACTTTCACAGAAATGGTTTAGTTCATCTGAAATGAGAGACTCCAAGAGTAAGACCGGCGATGGCCTTCAACGTCTGTGATGCGGGGCTGCCCCTCGAGCTCCTGATGCACTGGAGACCCTCGCTCGAGGGGGAGACGGGAACACGCGGACCCCCATCCCCGGCCAGCTCTCCGGCATTGTCCTCAAAGAGCAGCCTTGGCTGTAGGGCTGCTGTCGACTACCCGACAGGCATCTCTGTGTCTCAGGCGCGACGGGCCCTGCACCAGCACAGGGAAACGCTGACCAGAGGCACGGAGGGAGATCACCTCCCATTCCCACAACACGCGTAAAGGCGTTTAAAGTTGATTCCTGAACACCTGGGTTTTTTTAAAGAGGTTCTAGGGCTCCCACAGGTTCAGCACTGGATGCCCAAGTATAAATACTGGACGTCGCCCGAATCGGCTGTGCTGACGTTCCCCCGACTGGAGGAGTCTTCGCCTTCCCCAGCAAAACGTAAAATTAGTAAACCGTGCAGAGCGGTGAAGTCACCCGCCCAAAATTACACCCACACTTATTATTATTAAGGATATGCTGTCCTGTTTTTCATATTACGAAGAAAGCGACACTCATTCTATCCTTATATTTAGAGGGCTCTTTAAAAATACGTTTCAGTGAAGATCTATGAATGTATGCACTGTACCCGGCGGACAGTTACAAGAAAGTACTCATGATTTTAGGTTACATATTTTCCCTTCTACATTGAAATAACCAAAAACCCAGTAATAGTTTCCACTACTGCATTTAGGGTAAAAGTGCTTTCTTTCAGTGTAACAAGAAATTAAATAAAATTACCGGGTTGGGCCAAGGGAGGACATTCATTCTTCAGATAAACTAGGAATGGTGGTGATGGGAGTCCTCTGACCAGGAACTTTAATATTTTTAAAGACATAATTTAACGTTGGGATAACGCAGAGACTTCACTTCCTATTTTTATCTTCTTCCACTCGAAAGCTCTAGAGTCTGACAGGTCAAGTCACACTGTCCTCAGAAAACCAGACACGGTCAACTTAGGTTCCTCTCAACTGATATACATGAATTATAAAAAAAAAAAACCAATGGAGGCACCGAATTTTACACTTAATCATCATTAAAATGCCATTTTATCTACTTTTCCACAATAAAAAATGCAAAATAAAAATGTACACATTATAAATGCTTGAAGTCGCTTAAAATGCCCTCATATTCTATTCCCAGAAAAAAATCACAACACAAATATAAATACTATTTATAGGCATCTAATCTATGGTTCCACGTACATGAACTATGCTCATCTCAAAATAGCATTATCCCAAATGATGACTAGATCTGTAGATGTCCGAGGCCATCACCAGAATCCACAGACTGTTTAAAAAAGATTTTTCCCCCCAGACGAGGCCTCCAGTTACTGCGTGCCAGATCTGGAACGGGCGTCTGTGATCCCCGTTAGACTCCGCATGCTCTGCTAGCTCTCCCCGCCAACAAACGTAAAGAAAAGCATTGCTAGCAGCGCCTGGGTGGCTCAGTCCTTAAGCGTCTGCCTTCGGCTCAGGGCGTGATCCCGGCATTGTGGGATCGAGCCCCACATCAAGCTCCTCTGCTGGGAGCCTGCTTCTTCCTCTCCCACTCCCCCTGCTTGTGTTCCCTCTCTCGCTGGCTGTCTCTATTTCTGTCGCATAAATAAATAATATCTTGGAAAAAAAAAAAAAGCATTGCTTTTTGCCCTCAACTTCTCACTGAGCTCTGGAACACGCTGAAAGTTTCACAACACAATTCTAGGTCATACACATGAAGAAGATAAAGAACTCCCCCAAGGGCGCGTCTCGCTCCCACGTCAACATGCCCTACCACAGGCACACTCCGCACTCGCTGCTTGAGAAATTCCAAGTTCAAGTTATTTTAGATGCTCTGGCGTTGGGATCCGAGGAGCTCTTTTATAAATCAGCTTTGGAATGTCCCACTCCTTCCTGCCTGGAAATTCCATGTGAATCCTATTCTGTGCTCTCCGGCTTATTCTGAGAATTTCAATCCATTTCATTTTTCGTTACAAATATTTCACAGGCAGCCTTGGCCAAAAGCGCTCAAGTTCTGACTTAGTTTACATTAAGAATGCCTTACCTATGGTTTTCGATAAATCCGACATACTGCCAGGCCCATGCTGCCCTGGAAAAGGCTTCCACAAAGCTCAATAAACCTGATTTCAGAAATCCCCTCTATTTTCCTTACTTTTCTGAGCAGTGTCCTTCTTGAAAAGTATTTTTGTAAGCTGGTTAATGAAAGAACACCTTTCCGAAGTGTATCCCACACGCAGCAAAGATGACGATTTACATTATTCCTGATCAATCTATTGGCCAGAAGAAATAAGAAATAGGAAAAAGTATACTATTCAAAACTCTTATTAAAGAAAAAGCTAGCAGAATGCACGACGTACTGTCAGTCCAGATAGTATTACATTCAGCAAACCCTCGACCCTCGGGACTCATAAGGAAGGAGCCCCGGCCGCCAGCCAGGGGGCGTGACGAGGCTGAGCTCCGCCTCCCCCAAGAGACAGGAGCACCCCTCTGCGGGACCTCTCCCCCGGCCTTACGCCCATGCCACGGGGCAGGATGTGTGGCCTCGCACTTGTCATCTGGATCCGTGGTGCATAGTGTTCCCACACGGAAGTGAGCGTCTGGTAACAGGCAGCCTGCAAGGCTTTCCCGGCCAGACAGCCAGTTCCCTGAGGGCGCACGCCAGGCGTGGCTGACACCCAGGCCTCTTCCCGAAACGGCTCAGTGGCCTCACTTCGGTCACGGGACAGAATTTGACAGGAGATTCCCCAGGTCCACCAGGGCTCCCCTGAGTCCTGGTCCAGCACTCAGCTGCCCTGCCAGGCTTTGGAAGCTGGACTGTAACCCCTGTCCAGGCACGGCCTCCCCTCTGCCAGGGCCAGCCCAGGATGCCAGGCCTGCGTCTCCCAGCCCCACACTTGCCATACCTACAGAGCCCATGTCTCAGCCCGTGGCCTCCTCGCAGAGGGCCACCTACCTGGTGAGGATATCACCGTCCCTACAGGTGCACATGGAGATCCAGGGTCCACCCCAGTCTCCCCCAGCCTCACAGTATCTGGTACATAGCCAGCTCACCGGCACTTCACCTTCCAATGGGAACCACTCGCGTTCGGCTGCTCTTCCCTCGCCTTACAGCCTCTGGACTAGCCCCAAGCACCAGCGTCCTTGGATCACCTGCCCTGAACAGACCCCTTCCTCAGTCCCCACACTGGGGAGCCCCCTGCAGCAGGCCACTGCGGGATCATGCACAACCACCCCGCCCACTGGTGACAGCCCCTCTAACGCCCACTGCCTTTTGGACAGAGCCCAAAGTCTTCCAGATGATCCAGAGTCATGACTATTTGCCCACAAATGACCTCTGCAACATCGCCCCTCAGCTACCCGCCACCCATCACACAAGCTTGCACACATGCCCACACATGCTTGCACACATGCCCACACGATTGCACACATGCCCACACATGCACACACATGGCCACACATGCTTGCACACATGCTTGCACACATGCCCACACATGCTTGCACACACATGCACACCTCAAGGCTCCAGCAGTACCAAACTTCTCCCAGGCTTGGTTCTTGTCCAGCACCCTTCCCTGCTCAGGGATCTAGTGTCCTCACCAACACGTCCTTTACAATCTACTCAGAAAGGGAACTGGGCCAAATAAAAGATGACACAAAGAACTCAGAAAAAATAAGAATGAAAGAAGTCTGACAATTATCACTACACCCAATAAGCACAGAAGTATAAATATAATCAAGTCTAAATAACTGCGATCTACACAGAAAATAAACATGTAATGCTTACATTCCTTGAAGTAAAAGACAATGTAAAAATCATAAATGAACAACACTAGACTAAAACAACATCCCGAAAAGGAATTGCAAGAGCACCGTGGGGAGAGGGGAGGAGATGGAGAAAGAGGTGGAAGGTAATAGAACTCATTTCTTCATCTTTCCCAAAGAGGAAGTCAAATTATATGGTTACTGAACTTGATAAATTGAGAAACACGAGCTTAAGCAAAAGTTATAAATAAAGCCACCAGCATAACTAAAAACATTGGACTTTCAGCAGGCTTCCTTCTGACTTCAAGAATTAAAGGAAACATAATCCATAAATCAATAAACAGAAAATAAAGGGGAAAAGGAAGAAAGCATACAGAAGCTAAAACTTTTTCTTAATCAGGAAAGAGGATATGTATTTCAGCAAAATTATAAACAGAACCAATTTATTAAGGAAGACTCCATGATAAATGAAAAACAAAGATCTGACTGCATGCTCTCTAAAGAGACCCCGAAAACTAAGGGACCCAAGTCGGGCACAGAGACAAACTACACCAGAAAAATGCAAACAAGAGCAAAAGTGAAAATGAGAATATCATTAAAAGTTTAATTCACAGTTTAAAAAAGCAGTACATGGCACAAAAGTCATATTTATTAGGGAAAAAAAAATCACAAAGACAGTGGTCCTAAAAGCTGTACATCAAACAACACAGAATAAAATATCTAAAACACACAACCCAGTAAGTTTATGGAAAGACCCACAAGAGAAAATTGATCTGGGAGAGATGACGAAACCCTCTAAAACCCAGATTAAAAAAGAAAACTAATACAGGACGTGAAGCGAGAAGGAAGGTGTACGTGATTTGTAGGCTCAGCCTCCACGCTTGCCACTCTGCTGAACAAGCACAGAGGAAAGGTGAGTCCATCCCAGCAAAGATGGCCTCGAAGGGTTCCATAGGTCAGGAGCATTGAGCTCATGGGCTCCGTAAGGACACAGGACCACGACCCCACACAGGAGCAAGGAAGAGCCAGACCAAACTAACACAGGCTCAGCCATCTGGAATCTGGTAAATTCTCCATAACAACTCCCAGGGCAGGTACAAAAATCAGAGCTCCAACCCAAAACCTCTCCTGAAACTAACCTGTGTCAAAATCTATGGGACACAAAGAAAGCTAAAAGTTTCGCTACGGGAATTAAAAATAAAGAAAATACATAAACAAAACACTCGATTCAAAAGGTAACAAAGAAACCTCTTAAATTTGAATTTTAAAAAGCAGCAATAAGAAAAAAAAACAGTAAAACTAATCAATAAAATCAATAACTATCCCTTTGATAACCCCAGTGAAGGAGTTAAATGACTAGCCAGCCTAATTTAAACATTTTTAAAAAGGCAGGATTTGGGGGAATTAGATGTAATGACCAACAAAAGAATGAAAACTAAAATACTACAATGTTTTTCAAAACTCTGGGTGAATACGTTTGACAAGATGGATGAAAGAAATGACTGATTTTCTAGTAAAATATAAATGTTCAACATTTACTCGGGAATCAACAGAAAAAGTAACTAGACCAATAATCCTGTAAGAAATCAAAATATCTGTTATATTCCTCCAGCAACTCCAATGTGGCAAAAGTCAAATTCACACATCTTTTGAGAAACAACTCCGATACGGGGCTATTTCAATGCTACTAGAGCAGAAGGAATTTACAGAGAGCGCAAGCGATAAAAGAGACAAAAAGCTACTTGCAGCACTGAGCACAAGGGCTACTGTCCCAAAAAAGCAACAAAGTGTGGATAACTGGTGGAAAACTGACCAAGAAAATAAGCAAGCAATTCACAGGAAAAATAAAATGATCAGCAGACATGAAGAAATGTTCAACATACTTAAATTTTTTAACACAACATATTTACCTGATCAAGCTGGCCAAGGCTTAAAGACTGATAAGATCAAGTACCAAAAAAGAGAAACCGTCACTCCCACTGATGGAAAATGGCATTCTGATCTTTGTTGAGAAATCGGACAATATCTATCAACTAAAAGGCCCCTTCTTGGGGTGCCTGGCTGACTCATTCAGTAGAACATGCAACTCTTGATCTTGGGGTCGTGAGTTCAAGCCCCACAGTGGGCATAGAGCTTATTTAAAAAAAAAAAAAAATGAAATGCCCCTTCTTAACCAAAATTCCACCGCAGGGAACTTATGCTAAAGAAATATTCCCCCAAGTACACAAAACAGTGTATCAGAGGTTTGCTGCACCCTAGGAAGAATGGGAGCCATGCAAATGTCCGGCGTCAGAGGAGAAGATGAAGGAGGGGCCGCTTGCTCAGGCAGACATCCAGCCGGTGGGTGCTGGCTGTTGCTACCGGCTGCTCATAGCCACAGCCCATTCAGATGGGTCAGAGCTGGGCCACACTGGGCGCTGGCCATTTGAAAATCAGTACGGTGAGTGCAAAGAACTGCCCTCTACACATCCCTTCAAAAGAACTGATGATATCCAAAAAAAATGAGTTGAAGGGGCGCCTGGGTGGCTCAGTCAGTGAAATGCTGGACTCTTGATTTTGGTTCAGATCATGATCTCAGAGTCATGGGATCAAGCCCCAGGTCAGGCTCTGGGCTCAGCACGGAGTCCGCTTGAAGATTCTCTCTTTCCTCCTCTCCCTCTGCCTCTCCCCCAACTCGTGCATGCGCTCATGCACTCTCTTGCTCTCCCTCTTAAATAAATCAATTTTTTAAAAAATGAGTTGCAGAAAAACTCACATATGGCCCCATCTTAATGTTATAAATTAAAGTTTATATATTAAAAATCTTAATACATTTACTAAGCGTGTGTATTTCAATGCCTAAGACAGTGATGGGCACACAGAAGGTGCTCAATAAATAGTAACTGGCATACAATAAAATTATATTTGCATTGTGAAATATCTAACATATTCTTTTTTCTCAAAATGCAATTTCCTCTTTAAGTTATAAATACCCTGAAGGCAAAAATGATGAAAACTTTGTAGTCTACAAACTATGCATTTTGTATAATTATCTTCAAAGACATAGTTTAATTTGGGCAAGGAGAACACTACCCTACGTTTTTGGCTCTAACTAAATTGCTCAAATACATTGTGAGAAATCAAGTAATGTGTTACCTGCTGTGAATTCCACACCGCCCACCCCACGCCCCCTTCACAGCACTACAGTGGAAGTACGCATCTTCGTATCATTTTGTGGATGTCTATGTAACTTATTTATTTAAATCTCTGCATAGATCTTAAAAGCAAAGCGCTCATGTCTCTCTTCATCTCCTAATGCAAGAGAAATAGACAGTATAAGATACTGGGTACCAGTTGTCAATATTTAATTGTGTAATTAAATAATTAACATGTGTAGCTTCATATTAATTCCCTGCAAAAATGACATTTAGATCAAGGCATTGCCAGCAGAGGGACTTCTCCGGAAGAAACAGAATCAACATCACAGGGTTACAGATCCTGACAACTGAAAGTAGGATGGAGTCCCATAGTCTTAGTTCCAACCTCAGACTTTTAAAGTGAATTAAACAAAGTGACTTTCCAATAAATACAAAAGAAACTCTGCCCTCAGTGATTCAATGTGAGCCTACAGTTCTGTGTCTGTTCACTGACCCCCAAGCCAGCCATGGCTCCCTAAGAAAGGGTGTTCTCATCAGAAGGCTTTATCGTGACACTGATGTTCCATCCAACAAGCAGATCCTAAGGCAGGTGAACAGCCACAGCTGTCACATGACTGGGTAGAAACTGCCTAAGCTCTTGAGCCCCCCAGATGCACGGCCAAGAGGGGGTGACCAGCTATGGAGGCTTTAATCATTTTCAAGATAAGGGTCCACTTACAAAATCTAACTTGTTGAGATGCACGTGGATTCACAAAACATCTAAAAGAATTCTCAGTCCACACACTAGCAAGTGCTGATCCTAACAGTGAAGTCGTACATTTCTCCTTTAGGCGGAAATACCTCTTTGCTTAAATTTGCACCAGCCCTTGGGGCGCCTGGGGGGCACAGCGGTTAAGCCTCTGCCTTAGGCTCAGGGCCTGATCCCGGCGTTATGGGATCAAGCCCCACATCAGGCTCCTCCTCTGGGTGCCTGCTTCTTCCTCTCCCACTCCCCCTGCTTGTGCTCCCTCTCTCGCTGGCTGTCTCTATCTCTGTCAAATAAATAAATAAAATCTTTAAAAAAAAAAAAATTTGCACCTGCCCAAAGCACTCTTCTGCGGAGCCACGGAAACAGAAACAGGTAAAGAGCACTTTTTTATCAGAGCAGAAAAATGCAGACTTGGACTTCGTTATCTCACTTGAACGTTAGTCGATCGTATTTTTTTTTAAAAGTGTGAAGTTTTCTTAACATGGATACTGCTATTCATATGCAAGATAATCCACAGAACCCTAGTGTGTCTCAACAACATGTAAGTCTCAAATGAAGCACTTCTGTGATTGACAGGACAAGAAATGGAACTTGACCCTCCATCAAAATAATAAACTGGCTGACCTGAATGTCTGGATTCACAGGCAGGAATAATAGGTAAGACGCAAAGAACAGGACCAGCCCCAGAATGACGAAGCAGTTTAACTACGCCTCACCTTGAAAATGTGACAAAACTGAATAAGTGAATCGAACAGCCATCTTAGGACACCTGGGGATGAACACCAGCCTCCAAACAAGGCCGGTTTCCGTGCCTACGTGTGGCACACGACACGCACACCAACGTCCGCCTGCAACTTTACACTTGTCCACCTCCTACCTTCCCACACACACACACACACACACACCCGCCAGCCCTCACAGACTGGACGCTGGAGTCCTCTCCGTGTCCGCCCGAGCTCCCGCCAGCACAGCACCGACCCGGGATCACACTCGAACCTACTGCTGGACTCACGGACCGAAGAGACATTAGCAGTGTCTCAGCCTCATCCCCTTGAACAGAAGCAGCCTCTTACAGGAGATTCGCAGGCTTTGAGTGAATGACTTCGTTCTTCCTTCTGAGAAACAGCTTTTCTGAACCATTCTTGCTACCCATTTCAGGGGAGAACATTCGTTTTTATTATTATTAACATTATTATATTTAAATGACCTATTTCAAAAGGACTATCAAATATACTTGTCCCAGATCCATCCCGGAGAAGAGTGTTGCCTCCGATGTGAACACCGCGACGTGGGCACCGGGGTGAGCTCTGCTGCAGAGCCCAGGGGCAGGGACCCCAACCCCACCAGGGTCTGGGAGAAGAAAGGGCACCGACCAGCGCAAGCTCGTCCTCAGACAAGGGAGGCGGGAGGCGGGGGGGTCCGCAGAACCATCCTCCTAGTGGGACAGTCTGCCCCCCATAGCAATGGCGTTTTGTTGACGTGCTACCGTCACAGTCACGAAGGACACCCTGATGACCCAGCTCGGCCCGGGCTCTGCCTGCAGAGGCACCGGGGGCCCAGGCAGCGAACCCACGCCACGCTTCGTAAATCAGCTTTTTATACTGTGGGGTTAACCAAACTAAAATGTGGCAAACTATGATAAAACAGGTTTAAATCTTACGAAGCAATATAAATAATACCTACCTAACTGCATAAAACAATTCTTATCTCTTCTCTAAAAAAAAGAAAGAAAAACAACAGATGATGTGTTTTAATGTACAAAAGCAGGAAGAACCAAGTTGCTCCCAGAGTTTATATGCTGGATGTAAAATTATCACTAGATGAGACAGAAAATGAACTCAAACCAGCACGGTCCTCCTTCTGTCTTCGGGAAGGCTCAGGGGAAGCAGGCTTTTCTCTTCTTTCCACCCGGGAACTGGTCCTCGCAAGGGCAGCGGTTGGTGCTCCGCACACCCTCCCCCGCCCCCCGGGAAAGGCCACGCCTCGCCCCGCTGCACAGCGGAAGAAGTGAAGGCAAACCGAGGCTCCGTCACTGGCCACAGTCACTACTGGACGCTGGACTCGCGGCTACAGCGCCTCAGGCCACAAGCCTTCTCCACAGCCGCGATGCCAGACTGACCCGCGTTAGGAGATGCGCGTGCCCATGGGGGTCCGACTGCAGGACCGCGGGAGAACCCCACACACTGCGTGCCGGCCCCCCCAGAGCACGCTCAGTGGAACACCAGGAACCGACAGAGGGACCCGCTGCGGGGGAAGGCCCCGGCCGCCTGGCCACCCTTGCTGCCTCCCGGGGACGGAGCCCTCCGCCCTCCGCAGCCCCCCACGGCTGCCGCTGGCTCCTGCCACAGGTTGAGAGGGAGGACAAACCTTTCTTGCCGTCATTCAACTGCTAGGACTCGACACAGACAGTCCCAAAGCATCTTCCCTTAGTGTCCTTGTGGAAAAACAGCTGAGCTTTCAGAGTGAAGATTTCTGACTCACCTCAGCAACCGGCCATGGTTTAGGGTGGGGTGTGTCCTCTCAACCCCACAGCCGCGGGGTCCTAGACGGTAGCCAAACGGGGCTGGTCCGTACGGGACGAACCCTAAGTGTTATGCACCTGCCAGATTTCCAAGACTTGGTGTAAAAAAGAACAAAAGAAATCTTGGTAATAATTTCTATGTCATTTACATGTTTAAGTACCATCTTGTACAGATGGGGTTATGTAATAAGATAAATTGACATTCTCTTATCCACTTCTTTAGCCTTGTTCATGTGGCTGCTAGAAACTCTAAAATGACAGATGCACCAGAATTCCATGAGGCAGCGCGGTCCGGGCCGCGTCAGCACACTGCGGCCTGGGGGCCAAATCCTGCCCACCACCTGTTTTTGTAGGGCTTGTGAGCTAAGAATGTGTTTTACATTCTTGAGTGGTCGGAAAAAAACCAAAAGGAGAATAACATTTTGTGACACATAAAATCATATGAATTTCCAGTTTCAGTGTCCATAAATAAAGCTTCTTTATTTGCTGACTTGCTGTCTAGGGCTGTTACTGTGTACAAGGCAGAGCAGCTGCAACAGAAAAGGGCTGGCCCACGGAGCCCGAAATATTTAATATCTGGCCCTGCACAGAAGACGTCTGTCGACCCCTGCCCTGCAGTCTTGTAAATACAGACCCCTAGTTTCCAAAGCTCGGAAGGGTGGGGCTCAAGCCCCCACGGGCTCCAGTGGCACCTCCCGTTCCGAAGCCTACCTGGAGAATAGGCAGGGAGCCCCGAGGGGAGGGGGTGAGCCCCGCCGGCTGGCTGGAACCGCTGGAGGCTGATGCAGGAACTTCCCTGCTTCAAATCCTCAGACCACCCTCTATATTTCTCCTTCCTAATGGATGACTCAAAATCTTTGTCCCCAGAGCAGATATGACAACATACTCAGTCTGCCATGTTCTGAGTCCCCAGAGGCTCGGGCAGCTGGTTCCCACTCATGGGACCTACACGCTGGCTCCCAGCTCCTCTGCGGTCGTTCCTGGGTAACCCCAGCCATCAGGAAGGTGAAGGAGCTTGGAGGGTGGGGGGACTGGTCCTCCACGGAGCCATCTCTACAGTGATACAATTCCACGGGGCTCAGACCAACCCTCCGATAAATTACACACTTTTTAGAGGAAGGTCATGGACTCAAGGTGAGTGCCCAAAAGGTCTACTGAGATAGCCCAGCTGCGGGGCTTTGATCAAGTCACCTGCGTGGGTCTCCATGTGCTCCTGGGGGAGCGGGGGTTAGAAGGGCTCCCTAGCTCCTGTTATGAATACCAAATGATACCCACAAGGAATGTGGGCCGCTGCCCTGCTCACTGTGGGCGTGTGATCAATGTTTGTGGAAAGGAAATGAGCCTTAACAGAGCACTTATGAGCTATTTATTTGGGGGGCTGCTTATTCAGGCCTTCACCAAATTTGATTCAAGTCTATAATAAGACATTAGTAATAAAAATTAAACTTCCAATATAATGGGAAACTGTAATGCTCAGTAACTTGGATCATATTTTCATGGTGATTCAAAAACAGCTCTCGGTGCTTTGGACTTTATTATTATGCCATTGGTTCCCTGAAACAGTCACTGCAAGAACCAACTTCTGAACGTCACTACGCATCAGCCATAAGAATATCACTAAGACATTCTCCACATTAAAAAAAAAAAAAATACCCTGTATAAAAATAGCCAGTATCAGAATCAATGTAAAAAAGTTTCCTTTAGTGTTTGTGCTAAAAGAGGTTTTCCTTCCACGGGAGAATTGATGAGTTTTGCCCTTGGCATCAATTCAACATATAAATGGCATGTTTCACTCTGTTTTAGTGACCAGAAAGCTGAGATTCTAAATTTTGGTTCAACCATACCCACTAGAAGGACAGTCGTGAGCTGGATATAAAATCCTATTTTCCCCTCGCCACGGTCTACTATTTCCCTGTTCTTGATTTTTATTAATGTTTTACTATATATTTAACATGTGACCTCAGGTACTCCTGGTCTTGTTTCTGGAATGAGATGCGGATAAACCAGCAAACCCTTACTGCCAACATACAAACGACAAGATCTCAACTACCAGATACTCAAACAAGCCTGCAAACGTCTCACCCAAGGGCAGTCAGGATGACGTCCACGAAGTGAAACACTGATGGAGCAGATCTATGCAATTCTGAGTTTATGTGGGACAGAACACATTTTTAAAAATTTCTAGAAAGGCAGCAAACTACCTAGGATATAGGTTTTTGGTAAATAATGAAAACGTATTCCATACTATCTTCTTCAGAAAAGGAAAAACAGATTCTAATTTGGGGTCTTAACTTACTGATTTTTCCTCTGAAGCAAAAACCTAGAACATCAGCCCTGTTTGCTCACCTGGAGAAAGCAAAAGGGGGTAGACTCTCGAAGCGGCTCTTGCATAATGAAGCAAAATTCCCAGCATCCTGGCCCAGCTCCCAAGGTAAGCAGGGCAGGCGGAGGGGTGGAGAGCACTCCACACTGGTAACGGTCTACCAGGGTCCATACACAACCAGGAGCAGACCAGACACCAACGAGCCAGTGCCACAGGATGCTGCGTGTGGCCTCACACCTCAACTGCCATCGGAGATGGAACAGGGACACAAATGTCTCCTGTATTTGGCTCGCTCCTTTCTCTCGGCTGCCATGTTGCCTACAGGCACCAAGGATGTGCTCAAGGAGAGGTGCCCAGCACTCCCTACCCTGTCCCAGCAAGCAGCTCCCCTCCTGGACGCCCGTGGTCCTCTGCCCCATCGCTCAGAGCAGCCAGCAGGCAGATGCCCGCTGTCCACCAACCCTCCTGCACTCCATCGTCGGCTGCACTTAGGACAGAATGCCCATGAGACACCGGCGGTCCATCAACAACTATCATTTGTCTTCTCTGATCCCTTTCCCTGAATTTTTGGTGGCTTCTTTTTTTTCTTTTAGGGCTTTCTATCCCATGCAGGTCATTTACTTTCTAAAGCTACTGTCTCATAAAAAGGGATGTTATGATCAGTGCTACCATTGGGCTTCCCAAGAAAATCTATATCCTGGCCCCGTGCTGAGCTGGAAATCTGTGCAAACAGCTGCAGGGTCTTTGGTGATCTGGGCTTCCCTCCTCGCCTGAGCTGGGCAATGCTGCAGAAGCCTTGGAGTGGGATGACCCGTCCGGTTCTCACACTAACACGATATCCCCACTGAGAGAGGCAAACATTTAGCCCACATTTTTTCTTCTCTCTGGGGCTAGAGCTGAGCATCAGAAGGTAAAATTGAAGTGGGGCAGTATAGTGTCCACAGTCCGAAATACCCCATCACTTGCCAGGTCTACACTCTGTGGCACTAAATGAGCTCTCAGTAAGGTCACCTTGAAAGTGGGTTTTCACCTACTTCCCCTTGCTGTGTGCTTCCAGCATGCACTGGGAACTGGGACTCCAGAAACCTGTTTGAGCTCTGCTCTATGGCCGTGGCCCTGGCTGAATCACTAAATCCATCTGTGTTTCAGTTCCTGCAAAATGGCAGGATTCACCCCAAACCACCTCCAAGCTTCCTACCAGTTATAACACATGTATAACCCTCCAGATGAACCTTCTAAAACAAGTCCAAACAGAAATAACATAAATTTACACAGAAAGGTAAATCGTCATGAAAGTAAACGTTTTCCTTCACAGTCATTGTATAGAATTGATTTAAAGCTCCTAACCGAGATGGAAACCATACCCTGGAGGAAGGCGCCACGTGAACTCTGCTCCAGCCAAGAGGGTGCACTTTCATCCACCACCGTAAGCTTCTAAAAGGCGCCTTTGTGGCCCAGGAAATCTACCGCACTTTCCAAAATGGCCTCTCATGTCCACAGACAGTCGAAGACCTCGTGCAACGACTGCCTGAAACACACGCCAATGACACCCCTCTCCCGTCCGTAGCCAAACGGTACACACCTGACTGTACGTCAGCTCCAATCAAATCCCAAATCCTAACTGTAGTAACTTCCTTTTCTAACCAATTCCTACAGATACTAAAAATGTTAGCTGTTAGAAAAACTACCCTTCCTTTCCAAAGTTCAGAGTCTAAACAGCCCGCGATCTGTCATCAACCTAGAACACAACTGAGAAGCCAATCTTCCTGTAAAACCATTAACAGATTCTGCTTTTCTGTCACCAGGGTAATTTACTGAGGCCAATTTTAATCCTGCCACTAAACCACTAATCCCACGACTCTACAGAATTGTCCCCAAGTTTACGTTGCTATGGCAAGGACTTTTATGTGAGGAATTCACTTATTTACTCCCAGTCATGTTTTTTAAGTTGGCTTTAGGAAGAAGGCCATCTTCCTTGCCTCTTTAAAAAGTCGAAAGCCATTTTTGGAATAAGGACGGCCACCGAACACCTGGGCCGCGCTGTACTCATCACAATAACACTAATGCAAATTACGTGTGGTGTTTCTCAAAGGGACAAATTATCGTCATTATGCTAATGGTCACGCTAAAGACATGGAAAGCTTTGGTATGATGAGTGTAAATCTGGTGGGGATGCGCTTATCAATGTGGGTGAGGACATTTTCTCAAACTGGCATAAAAATGTTCTCTCTGTGTCACTGATAATGTCAATATAAATTATGCATCACCACAAGCAGCGTCCGCGCACGTCGCTGCAATGCTGGGAGGCGACACCCAGGCCCACCTTCCTGCCCACAGATGCTCCGTTCTGAAGGCACACACACGCACACGCACACACGCGCGCACACACACACACACACGCATGAGTCTAAATGTGTTTACCTCTTCCCTTAAAACAGGAAAAGCAGGATGATGAAAGCTAACGAGACAGATTCAACGAGAGGGGTACCGAGAGACACATTAGCTCGGGTGGCGAAGCCACAGTCATACAGGACGCTAACAATGGAAGCACCATGTCCGTGCTGTTCCCTGTTCATAAATTCCCAGGATGTCGCCTAAGAAGCCACTCTGGTGAATTAAACACAAGACTACCCAAAAATTCAAAAGCAGTATGTGTCAATCACTAAGTGAAAGCATCACTGTTCTTCCTCTAGATAATTCCAGAACAGCACCACCGAAGTTTAAACTATGAACAGGACTGTCCATCTGTTCATTGATTCGACCCTCCATTTAAAAAAAAAAAAATAGCCACGTCTTTAAGGGGGGAAAAAAACACATTTTTTAGGTCTAGCTTAAAATCACTGAAATAATCAGGAACTAGGAACTAAATGGAGTATCAGCCTATTTGCAACCCACAAAAGTTTTAACTACTCCCACTGGGCTCTGTATTTCCCCGAATTAACACAATCAGTCAACGCTTAATGCCAGACTGTTTCCCACAAAAATTATTTCAGGAAAGAAACAAGCAATACTTGCTCACTATCCTTACACGCCAATCCAACAGGAAGCTGCAAAAGCCACGAGCAGTCTCTCCGCACCGTTCTGGATACACCCTTCACCGTACTAAATTTCAAAGAACATTCTCGAACGCTGAAATCAATCAATGCCTAACACCATGCCAAGTCAGCTCGAGCAATATAGGTTAAATAGTGCCATATGGCAAAGACAGACACATGTTGCCCTTTTCTGAAACAAAGGGAAAAATTCCTCAACAAATATACTTTACTTTAACACGGGAAGAGCTGAAGACAGGGGTTTCCAAGTGTTACTAAATAATGCTGAAAATTCTATTTTAATCCTTAAGCATTTGGGGAAAAACTACAGAGTTTTAACAGAGAACGTTGATTTTTGAGAGTCTCTATTTAACTATGTCCTGAAAGCTAACACCACATGTTAGCCTAAGCTCACCATCCCCTAAATGAGCAAGAAAATAACAGGACAGCTGTATCCAAAGGCTGAGCTGACATCAGCAACTCCCTGGGGTGCCAGAGCCGCGAGAGACCAGTCTACCTGCTTCGGAAGGAATAACACGCCAGATTAATTTTGTCTTGAAATAAAATATATTAAAAATCTCACCCTGTGTTCAGCACTCCACTGAGGAACTGTGTGAACGTCACAATCACATACAATACCTATCCCTGAAATTTTGATTAAACAACTTGATTAAATTCTTGACCAAATACACACACACACACACACCCATAAAGAAAAAATCTACCAGAATGAACTCATATTTGAAATAAACAGTAAAATATATCTAAACCCAGTACAGTTTCTAAATGATTTATTTTTTCCATTCCCCTGTGTGGTGTTTTATTCATTACTTTACATATATTTACATGCTTACTTTCTCAAAGTAGTTGCTTTTCTAATTACTCCTACTTTGTTTTTTTTCAGTACCAGTGGAATCAAAGAATAAAGGCCTGATCTTTTTGGAGAACTACTTTTAAGGAATGTTGAGAGCCACAAAATTACACTTCTTTACAATTCGAATGTATGCCGTTGGAAAACATCTCATTCTGGACATAAATATGACAGCCAGCTCCAGCTTTGGAAAGAAAAGCTTCAGCTGTTCAAATCACGTGTAGCCAGAGGCAAGGGATAAGGAATACACAAAATGGACAGTTGCAACTGCTAATTTTTACCAGTCCATCTAAAATATACTTGATATAGCTTAGTGGGGATACAAATTTCAAATACAAGGGATGCGTTTATAGGGCCTGTACATGCATCCCATAGCTATTAAAGTCATACCCCTAAAATAGTCCTCTGTCGAAGAAAATTAATTTTAAAATAAATATGCATTTTAAAGAACTGTATGAGACATTCTAAATTCATAGTGAAAGTTTTTCTTCATTCTTCTCCTAAGGTTAATTTTAGTAGTAAATTCGTCATAAATATTTGATGTGATTCCTTTCTTAAACGGGTTTGTGACAAGTCACCAATATTCCTGAAAACTAAGATTTCCCAGCTAGATAGTCCCAGCTAGAGTCTGAAGATAAAGAGGATGTTCTGTAACCCCCCGCCCCCCCAACTCCACTCTGGTGAGAAAGGTAGGCGGGGGATCTCTACCCACTACAGGCAGAGGTGATGGCTCCATCAAAGAGAAAAGTCCCACCTCTCCCACCCCAAACTCCCTTGTTTCTGGGACCAGTGAGAACCGAGGCCAAGGCCTGAATCCGAAAAATGCCGTCACTCACGTGGCCCTGAGACACATTCAGACCCGTAACAGGGTGCTGCCAACACCCAATGATGGCCATCAGGGGGGAAAGGTTGGCAGTGACAGCCCCAGAGGGAGGACAGGACAGGAGGGAGAGGAGGGTTACAGTCACACCAATTGCCCCATGCCACCAGTTAGCGCTAAGCCAAACACAGGGCAGGAGGGGAAGAATTGGTGGCCCCCAAACTCCTGGGCAAGCTGAATGGCAGCCCACGAACGCCCACCTGCAGCTAACATTCGCACCTGCCTCTGAGATGCTCCAACCTACTGTCTACCCCCCAACTTACGGGGGGACCTCAGAGCCACCCACGTCCAGACTGCACTTCACCTGAAAGACGCAAACCCAAAAAGCACGTCATTTCCTATCCACAGAGTCATGGTCTGTGTGACACAATCTGAACGTTTAGACATCACTAATTCTGGAAGCAAGGGTCAAAGGTGCCAAGTGGTAAGCAATCCACGGAAGGTCTAAGTACTGGCTGCTAGTTCAGCGGTCAGTTCAAGTACAAAGCAGGAGTCCACCGAGGGTCAGAGCAGCGCACACGCAGTCCACTCGGCGAGAGTGGAGCACGGCCCTCTCTGGACTTCGGTCAGGAAGAGGAGGGCTAATTAAACTTTTCCCACAGCCTCTAGAACTTTTGAGGGGGAGGGGTTAGGGCAGCAAAGAGATGCATTTCTGAAAGAACTACTTGATTGTGTCAGAAGAGCTCCATCCAAGCCCTAAAATGTATAAACTCTTACAGCACATAAGACGTCTGCTTTTGAGGAAGGAATGTTACTTCTATATTCAAATATTTATAATGCAGATACGAAATCAAATGAATGTAACTTTCTTTTGCTTTCTTCCATTATGTCTTACTTCTATTTCAATCCATGCCCTTGAGAAAGTCTGGATGTCTCCAGCTAAATTTGGCCTTCAAACACAGACGAAAAAGTTCTGTTTCCTGCAGCTTTAATACAGATGCTTTATTCAGTCACAAATCTAGTTGCACGCAAGATACCACTTTTAATTATATAATTAACACTTGCCCTGTTCTCCAAAGTTGAAAATGCAATAAAACCCAAAATAGCATCCTGTCTTGAACAGTGAAAACAAGCACATTATAAAAGGAAAGCGCAGGCATTTGCACAAGCTCCTTCGAGCTGAACGTAACCGGCCTCTAGTCCAGTTTCCTGTTCCTAAAACATTAAGGTATAATGCACTTGAAACTCTACACACAACTCCAGCCAGACTTATAGCCACTCCCACAAAATGCCTGTTTAATAGACTTCTGGTAAATTACAAATAAGACCAATAGGCATCCTGGAAAATGAATACATAAAAATCTACGACGACCCATTAAACCAAATGCTGGTTTTTCAAGAACAGCCCATGACTAAACTCTACTCAACATTACCACTTTTCCCTATTTGGTAAGACTGAAAACCGTCTGGGAGAGCATACCTCATTCTCAAGTATTCTCTAAAGAAGTCTCTTTTCTTTTCCACATTGTTGTTGTTACACAATATCCACATCAAATGGGTCACCCCTAAAACTCAAACACCTCCGTGCAGGAGCAAGTAAGGTAAATGAAGGTAAAGTTCAATTTGGGGGCATGGAAACAACATGCTTTTCCCGTTTGTTGACCAGCGTTCAAAAACATCTCTCATTCTCTTCCCTTCTGTAAGGTCTCTGGACCACATCCTCCAAAGTTAGACACAGAGGACTTCAAAGTCCCAGGCAAACTTCAATCTCTAAATTGTCCAGCCAACTTGAAAGGCTGTTTACCAGTAACAATGGGATTAACACCCATGACGTAAACTACACTCACCAGGGATGAGTATCAGCCACATAAGGCAACCTTAAAGTTCTTGATGTAGTATGTTTCAGTTACTAGGCCATTTGGAAAGAGGACTCTGGCAAATGTTTCCAGAAATAAAAATAAGCAAACTCCTCTCTGTCTCCAGGGCTGAACACTGTACCTACCAGAAGTGCTGCTTTGCTGCTTTGTTTCATTTGAGAGGCATTCCTACTCTTCCTGGTTAGTTTTATTACACATCCCTGGGGACTGTTATTTTTTTTTTAGAATGTTAACGTGCCTGGAATGTTTCAGTATATTCAAATGAGCTAATTTAAGAAAACAAAGTCCTCCCAATGAACTAAGAAAAATCCTAGACCCACAGGCTTGTGTCTCAGCATGCTCCTCTCCCGACTCCAGTCCCTGAGGCTTGCCCAGCGCGGCTCCTGGTTGGGCCGCTCCGAGAGGGCACCGGAGCCTAAGGAAACTAAAGATGTCCTCCTCGGGTGACCGGCTCCGGGCCCCAGGCTCCAGGCCAGCTCGCGCACGCAGCTCGCTCCCCAATTTCTCCGAGAGGGGGAAGCTCTGAATCAGGCGCAGAGGCACGGGGTATATTTAATTCTAGCGGGTCCGCGTAAACATAAATAGCACAGCCCTCTCGACGCCACAATCAAAGAATGTAAGAGAGAATGAAGGAAACCAATGATAAAATGATAAAGCGAGCTTTTTTACGCGGCAGTAGAGAGCGTCCTATCAAATAGCATGCATGCCTAGTTTCTTAAAGTAGCACTTACATTCCAAAACCAAAATACTCCAATCATATTAATAGGGCGTCTTAAAAAATAATCTGGAGAGGATCCTGCTGGGGGAATATCCAGCCCTGCTCCCACTCCGGTCAGCACTTCAATGGCATTTTATTACACGGCCACAGGATGGAGAGCCACCAGTTTTTAAATCATCTTTAATCAGGATTGCTGACTTAACGGCAGGTTCAAGAGAGAAACGCCTTCCCAAGGCATGTTTAATTAAGACCACCGTCCAAAGTTCCTTTTGTGACTTGCTGTTGGGTCCCGCAGCCCCTGCCCTTTGTTACGCAGTGGACCCCGCTGGCAGGCCCGGCCCCACGCCCTCGGGCACATCTGGGCTTCCAGGGACAGCCCCCCGCGTCCACGCGGGCTGCTCGCCGCCGGGACGGGAAGAGGCCACGCAGGCAGGACGCCACACCCACGCGCGGCAGCCCCTCGCGGGGACAGCCGGCGGGCGCCCCAGCGCCGCCCACCCGCAGCCGCGCGCGGTGCCCCGGCCAGGACCGAATCAGGTGTGAATACTTATGTAATCGTCCTCGGGGGCCACGCCTTTCCCACCGCCCCACCTCCGCCAGAACAAAGTGAAGTTTAAAATAGAAACCAATTACCTGGCCTCAGCCGCCCT
>NC_048231.1:103799185-103888757 GCF_002007445.2 Ailuropoda melanoleuca
CCCCCGCCCCGCCTCCGCCCCGCCTCCCCCAGCGGCGCCCCGGGCCCAGCGCCGCTCACTAGGGGATACATAAATAGCAATGATTTAATCCCGCGACACCTCCCCCCTGCTGCCCATTCCTCACTCCGCGAGTTCGCAGGGGTGGGGGCGGGGGGGGGCGCAGGATCAGATCGAACTCGGGTTTGGGGGCCGAAAATGGCCAGAACAGGAGGATCGGGGTCGGACACTACCTTGTAACTGAGTTAGGTTCTTGCCGGGGCTACGACGAAGGTCGCCTGGGGTCGCCCACGGACCCTCGGGGTAAGCTCGGTGCGGCCCGGCAGACGGGCACACCGTGCGTGGACGAGGGCGGGGCCCCTCCCAGGGGTCTCCCTAAAGGGGTGTCCGGGGAAGGAGGGGTCACACGTGGGTCCTTAACCCGTCCGATGCAGCGGCAGCATCGATCCCGGAACGAAGCGGCACAGCATCTAGAGCTCGGCAAGAGAGATGCTACGTGGCCAGGTCTGGTCCACACACGTCCACACACCACTACCGATATTCCCGGGGAAGTTGGTGCCAGATTAGGCCGGTACGAAGCGTGGGGCGGCCCGGGACGCACTCCGCCCGTGAATGCGCCCATTGTGCGGTGGACACCCGGCAGGCGCTCCGCACTCGTAAGTCGGGTGGGCAGCAGAACTTTGACTGACCGTGAGGGGGTCACATTCTAGAATTTGCCATGGACTAAGTATGAACTTTCAGTGACACAATAAAATATGAAGTTGTAAGGTTCATGCTGTCCTTCACTTTTCTACGGAATTCACACCAATTTCAACAATCCCGTTGTTTGTACGCTTTGCGCCCGGCGAGTGGGCTCGGTCACCCGGACCCCAGGCGCGCGAGGGCGCGCCTGCCGCGTGGGAACGAGACGGAAGGAACCGCACATTTCGATTCCCCGGTTGCTGAGAAGCATAATCATATCACTCCTCTTTTCTTCCCCTTCTGCAGGTTTCGACTTGAATCCGAAAGCACCTCTTAACGCCCATTCTTTGCAGGAGGACACTCTGAGGAGGCAGGGTCTCCATTTGGACTGCTGTGTGCCCATCTAGCAGCCCAAACTCAGCTAAAAGCGTGTCCACGTCTACAGCACAGAGCTGTGCACATCAGAAGCCTGCGGATGCGCGGGGCTAGTAGCACTTAACAGTGTGCATACACATGGGCGCATGCACGCGCGCGCGCGCGCACACTCACACTCCAAATTACCTCCGGGATGGAGAAAGCCGCTGCGGATTGGCCGATAGAGCTGTCACTCACACCCAGGGGGCAGGGAGACTTTGCAAGGCTGTTTCCTTTTTTTTTTTTCCCCCTTCCCTCCCTACCGTTTCATTTAATGGTAAAACAACAGCAGAGCCCTGAAAGTTAGCCATCTGCGCAGAGAGTTTGCTTTCTTTAACGACGGGGGCGTCAGACAATATCCATTTAAATATATTTTGTACTTCCACAATGGATGAAAAGGGAAATTAGCAATCCGGGGTGGGGGCGGAGAGAGATCTAGGAGTGAGAAGGTGGGGGTCATCCGGAGGGGTGGATGCGGAGTGAAGAGTTGCTCTCAACGCCAAAAAAGACTTTGACCTTTATTGATCTCGAAATTAAAAAATGTTTGTCACAGATCAGATTATAACAAATGCCGGTCCTAATTTATGAACTCATTATTTTAATTTTATTATTTAAGCATGCGCCAGCAATCGTGTTTCCTTAAGAAAGAACTGACCTATTTTTGGCTGGAGATAAACGATCATGTTAACAGATGTTAATCTTGTAATCTGTTTTTCCTGTAAGCACTTTATATACCCGGGTTTCAGACCTTAAAAATAACATCTTTTCCAAAACCTGACGTCACAATTCACTCCCTGAAAAAAATCACCCCCCTCCAGTTTTTTTCTTCTGCAATGATTTCAAAGACATTAAATCTTTTTCACTTTATAAATGCTGATTTGTTCTGCCTCAACTCCCACAGGCTTCTATTTGCATTTCAAATTCCACAGGTTACACCAGTCGCCTTTTCAAAAAATGTAAACCAACAATGAAGCAGCAAATGGCTTTTTGTGCATCTGGATTAAATAAGGCACAGAATGAATATATTTAAAAAGAGGGCTGAGCAAGTTGATCTTTGCACACCCGGAGACCAAGTAATTCTTTATCAAGCCCCAGAATGAGTAAGATACAGACACACAAACCCAGAAGCCCCTGTTCTGATCCGGGTCTGCTGCGGGGAGCTTCCTAACGCGGGTAATAAATGGGGCTGACTTACAGACCCATATTTTCGGGTAAAAGGCTGGGTCTCTCTGGTCCCTAATTGCAAGGCTCCGCTGGCTTCCCTGCCTACTACCACTGATTGTCACTCCACACCAACCTCCTCCATAAACCGCTGTTTTAAATACCCAACTCGGTTGCCTTTTAACAAACTTATTCATACAAAGTTTCTTTAAAACTTGACGAGGCGGTTTATTCTAAATACTGATCGTAACTATTCAGTATGTTAGTTCTCCCAGGAAATGGCAGACAAGGCGCTTTTCCAACCACCGCTCCCCCCCACACACACACACACAACACACATGCCACAGAATTCTTTTCTCGTATATACCCGGGTATATATCGCGATCAGTAACTCCCCCACCCCTACTCCGACCCCCGCCAGGCTGGGTGCATCTTGCTAGGTGTCCCTGCCACCCTGACTCCTCTCCCTACCCCTCATGGTCACTGAGGGAACCTTCGACCCCCACCCCCACCCGGCCCTAACTTCCCTTCCAGGCGCACTCACTTCTTTAATGTTAGGGTCACTTATACGCTCCCAGCTAATGGGTATGCAGCCAGGGGAGGGGGAGGCAAAACACCCCCCCCCACACACACACACACACACGGCAACACGTACCCGAGGAAGCAGCGCTCGGTGCCCACAGGCATCGATCCCATCAGCCAAACCCTTAATAATTGAAGCGGCTCCTCGGGCCCCGCAGCCCCATCACCCACCTTCATTAGCCGGAGCGTTTTACTTTAAAGTAAGGCAATTTGCTCTTTGTCTCCTAATGGATGGAGAGCGCATCCGAGCTCCCCTCCTCCCGCGTCGCCTTTGACGAAGTGTACAAAGCCAGAGCCTCTTCCGCGCTCCCACCCGGCCCCCACCCCGCCCCTCCACTGCGGTAAAAACCACCTCCCAGCGTTCGCCTCGCCGCCCGAAGTTGCATCTTTGCTCTCCTGGAATTGCGGAGCGGAGCAACTACCCACAGGGAAGCCAAGCCGCCCTCCCCGCGCCCGGGAGCCCCTCCCCACCCCTCACCCCCGCGGCGNGCGCCCCCCGCGGGGACTCCGGCGCCGGCCAGGCTCGGGGGGCTGCGCGGCGGGGGGAGGGGGCCGGGCCCCCGCGGCCAGGCGCAGGCCCGAGGCTTCCCCCAGCCACGGGAATGGTCTGCCCTGTAGGAAACGCACACGCTCCACTATTGTCTCATCAGCACAAAGTTCTACCACACTGCGGGCAAAGTCTGGAGGCTCGCGATGACTCAGACACAGATAATTCTTCCCCTAATAGCACTGAATCACGATCCCAGCGGCTAGTTGTCGCCCCTTCTTCTCAAGGACTGAGGCTGCCGCAGATCCAGTTATGGGAAGCTGTTTACGCGCGCACACACGGACACACACGCACGTATCCATACGTGCAGACGTGTTGGGATGCGTTTTCAGCCGACTCGGGCACCTGAGCACTAAGCCTGGAGTCCAGATCTCTATGTGGGTATCCTTCCGGTGGTCCCAGATGCGTGTGCATTCCAAATGCCTTAGGGTGTGCGTTTCACTGAACTTCCTGGTAAATGTGCTGGGGATACTTGGTAGATTAAGTCCTGAATCAAGATCAAAGTCTGGACGGACTTCAGAACCAGGATTCTCTGTATGGCAATTTAAAAATGACTGTGGGCTTTTATTTTTATTTTTATCCTTGGAAAGTTCAACTCTAATTTTTTCTGTTTTTCAAACCATTTCTTCACCCCAACTGCTCTCTGCGGGCCGTAGTTAGTGGCAGCAAGTTAAGTCTGGGAATAGAAATCCCAATTTGACTCCAAGAAGCAATCATGGTACACGGGGCGGGGGAGGGGGACACAGACGGGTAAGGGGCGGGGGAACCGCGAGGGGGAAAGAGGAGAAAGAGAAGGGGCGCGCCCCTGAATTGGCGATGACGCAGACCTAGGGAGTTGGCTTGCGGAGGGGAGTACTGTCTTCTCCCACCAGGCTCCTGGCCATATTGTTCTGCTCTCCTCGTGATAACTCCGCAGTGGAGATGGATTCCGTCCAAGACACCGACGTGCCCCGCTGCAGTCCGGCGTTACCTTCCGCTGTGGCAATTCCTCTCGGCGCCCAAGGCTCGCTAACACTCAGCTGCTAATGCAGCTCGGGCCCTCTCCAACTTATGGCATTTACAACAGAAACTACTAAGGACGAGCTCCAAAGGGAGGAGCTTGTGCCTGCAAAGCTGGACTCTCAGACACAGGGGCCATTCTGCACGTGTGTGTGAGTGTGTGTGTGTGTGTGTGTGTGTGTAGGAAGGGGGCAGCAAGAGGGGTGAGAACCTTTGAAAAAGGATCCTTGAATCCTAAAATGTAGGCTCCTTGTGATTAATGATCTGCATTAATTTGGCTAGCAGGCAAAGTAGTAAAAGTGGACAATTGTGGCAGGTTTGGGGGATGAATGCTTAACTGGGTTGTATTCTTGATCAAATTTACGTCTGATTCGCAGAAAAGTATTGAACTCCCCACAATTCATTGCAATACCCAGTGAATATGCACAAATGAAAGTATCCCCCAATTGAACTAATTACACGGATATAAGTGGCATATACAGACTTAGATAAATCATGTGTGCACCCACAAAGGTTAAAATATGCATACCTGGAATTTTAATAGTTGTTTTTGTCGTATTTTGGAATGGATATGAGTCAATGGTAAAAATCTCCTTCATTTATCTGCATTCTTGGGTCTATTTAACACTACGGTGTTGCACTAATAACTTCCATGTGTTCAAAATTGACAAGTTAGATCAAGGGACGGTGAGCAAAACTTCCGAACTCCTCCACGTAAAATTGTGATTTTCATGACTTGCCTCCTTTCTGTAGCCTGCTTATCACCCACATGTGATTTCACTCAGGGCTGAGCCAGTTCTACAATAATACTGTGCTTTTAAAAGATTTCCTTTTTCCCTTTCTCTGCAATGCACGCAGGATCTGAGAATGTAATTCGAGAGACTAGCCAGGGTTACATTCTGGAAAAACAGCAGCTCCTGGCCAGCAGGTTTTGATGCTGGTGAGGGTGCCATAGAGGCAGGCAAGATAGTGTTTACATTAGTCCTACACCAAGGCACTGATGGTGGTTCAATTGTCAGTGCATTATTAGCTTATTCCAGGGGGGGAAAAAGGTATAAAAGTAAAATATTTAGCAAGAGTCCCCATACTACTCCTACATACTTAGCATTGCTGAAATTTCCAGCGTTTAATAATGTCTTCAAATATTTAAAGTAGCTATGAGAGATTAAGGACACTGTTTCTTCACAAAATACAAATCCCGGAAATCCCTCAAAAGAGGTTCACCTCTTTTGAAATGTTTAATTACAGTATTTGGGTGCAGAACAGTCAGTGATATTAATGGATTAATGGTTGCATATATATTTGGCTATTTACAACTTTATAACAGACAATAATTCTGGTTAATGAAATAGATGGAGAAGAAAACACATTTTCTCTCGTGATTGTCTAATGAATTATTTGTTCAGCATTTGGGAGTCTGCTCCTTCAAGCTAAGGAAAATGGCGTTTTAATGAAACAGCGTTCAGTGGCTTGCCTGCATAGTTTAGACAGGGCATGACTGGAGGACATATGGATCAGAAAGGTTCTGGAGGGGTTCCATTAAAGAATAGCTAAGAGTAAGAAACAAAAAGAACCCCAGAAAAGGCCTTGTCTGTCTGAAAGCTGGAGCTGAAACTCTCTAAACTAGAGTATGAAATCCAAGACAAACTAAAATATATTTATTAAATATGCATGCTCAAAAATTTAAGTGCACTGCTTATTAGTAAATATTTAATGTTAATTCTGTCTCTGTGCAAATTTATACCCTATATTCTAAATTATATCTGAGAAGGGAGAATGACAGAGTGCACCTAAGACTAAGGCTAATTTTTAGCTCTTTGAACTAACTTACATTTACAGATTTAAGAGTGCGCGAGGGGTGAATTTTAGTTAAATTGTCAACAAGCATTCCAAGGCACACACTGTTTTAGGAGCAGTACAACTCTTGACCACCTTTATATTGTGGGGAGTAGGTAACAATTTCATGTATAAATGGAAATTGGCTATTTGTTTAATCACTGATGGTTTCGTAAATATTGCCCCAATCCTAACTTGATGGGGTTTTTTCCCCTAAAATCTTTATTTTTTTTCATAGAACTTGGAAACTGAGAGAATACACGGCATTTAGATTCTGGAGAAAGAGGGATTTAACGTACGGTGACCCCCTGTGTGGAAGGGCAGCGAAGTTGTGATTCTATGTTAAAAAGTCTCCTACAAAATGGTTTCAGAGGGCTTGCACCTGGAGGTAACTAACAGAAGGTCTTTAATCTTGGTGTAGGAAACTATCTCAGTTCTGTTTTTTAAGGTTTACTGCCTTGAAGGTGATGAACTGTAGTAATGAAATAGATAATATGCATTTCTTATACACACATACACACACACCCCTAAGTGATCTATGCCCAAATTCTCCCATGTTTACTGTAACTTCTCACCAAGTTGTTTCTCTTGTTCTGTCTTTTATGTCCAGGACAATTTGGAGTCAAACTGGCAGTGTTTTCTTGGGTTTTGGTTTTTTAAAGATTTATTTATTTATTTGGGAGCTGGGGAGCAGGGGGGGGGGTGGCAGCAGATGGAGAGAGAGAATCTCCAGCAGACCCCCTGCTGAACACAGAGCGCATGGGGCTTCATCCCAAAAGCCTGAGATCAGGGCCTGAGCGGAAATCAGGAGAGCACTGAACGGACTGTGCCACCCAGGCGCCCCAGACCGGCGGTGCTCTAGGCTTCCATCACCATGGTGGAGAACGGCACGTCTGCTGGAAGACTTTTGTAAAGATTCCTTCACCTCTCCGCCATATCCAAGTCTGAAGATGCTTTCAACATGAAGCCATACCTGAATTTTCAGATAGTTAATCATCAGCAAAGCACCTCTCTAAGATTCTCTGCCAAATGTAGCCATGCACGTGACACAGACGACACCTGGCTCATCTTCCCCCATTTCCCAAGGAATCCGCATTCTTCACAATCTGCCCATTGTCTGCTGAGAGGCGAGCTCCATGGTGACCGGTGACACTAGTCTTTCTGCAACACAGATTTCCTTTTACTGATTGTCCTGCAGACATTTTAGTCTACAACCAAGGTGTCGTTAATGTTAATGATGTTGGGTCCATTATGGTGAGAGTGTGGTAGAAAATACACCAACAATCCAAGGGGTCGCAGTCACGTGTTGTTAGCATGTGCAGTGTTTGGTAACTACATCAGGACTTCCCAGCAGGTAAAGGGCCCTCAAATCTGTTCTTAATTTCAAGTTAAGTAAAAGACTTTCGGCAACAGCTGGCTGCCGGATAGCTGATACAGAATTCCACAGATGTGGTTCGTAATGGTTTGAAGAATAAAAGGAAGGAGTCCGTGGAGCAGAATTCATTGAAGGCAAGACAAATTCAAGAAGCATTTCTCTCGTGAAAGATTTCCCATGTTAGCAGAGGGACTGTTTTTCTTATTACGTTTTCTCATAATCCCTACAGTATGTTAATTAGTGAACAGGTAAGTTGTGGCCTATTAACACCACCCTGTCTTACAGTAGCAAAACCATGGACTTTTCCTGCTCCACAATCTCATTATGTCTCACCATGCATAGCTGATTGTACGTGCATGTTTATGCAAAGTTCGCTGAGAGAACCAAAATAAAATAAGGCAACCAGCAAGCCCTCCTTCACTGCGGCAGGCCAGACACCCGCGTCATGAAGTGAGGAGGGACACATGGTCGGAGGCTTTGCCCAAGATTGCAAGTGCCTTGCCCCACGGGCAGTTTGGAGGAAAGTAGAATTTGGCATTTAGGGGTTCGGCGGTGTTAGGAACAGAGCAATATGGAAAGAAGAGGTCCGGATATGGATGAGTCGTTCTCATAATTACGAAGTCAGGACGTTTTATTGACGAGGGAGGCTAGGTACATCTTAGGGGGTGACTATTGCGGTAAAATATACCTAACATCCAGTCTTGTGCAACTCTCACCACCACCCATCTCCAGAACTCTTTCCATCTTGCAAATCTGGAACCCATTGAACAACTCCCCACTCCCACTGCCCCAGAGGACCACCATCCTACTTTCTGTCTCTGTGAATGCCACTCCCCCGGGGCCTCAGGTAAGTGGGGTCATACGTGCTTGTCCATTTGGGTCAGGCTTACTCCCGCCAGCATGACGTCCTCAAGGTCCATCCATGCCGTGGCTAGGTAGTATTTTGTCTTCTTCAAAACAGATGCAGAGCTTATATATAAATGGAAGTAGAACTTTACCAAATAAACTGGTCAACAAAGTGAGTGTAGCCTCCACAAAAACAATCCTCGAACATTTTTCTTCTCTTCCCTAAAATGATCTCCTGTCTGGCTGTTTTTGCTTGTCTTTGCCTCCTTGTAAGCTTCAGGAGAAACGTGAAGGAAAACCCCTCTCCTTCCCAAATGGAAACCAGTACCGCTAAAGCTACATGGAGCGAAACTGAGGCTGAATTTGAGTCAAACACTCTCGGGTCATATTTATGACTTTCAACCAGACTACTTGCCCAAAAAATGAAGGAAGCATATTAAAACATTAAAAAAGGAAAAATCGAAACCAACAAAAGGAAGAGCAAAGTTTATAGATCAGGCAACTGAGGCGGGTCCACGAATGGGGCTCAGAACTGTAGATGTGTGGGTGACTCTGGGCCCTCACTGCCAGGCTGTGAGCAGGCATCTGGTTTGAGAATGGCTTGAGCTGTTCCTGTGTGCCCCAAACAGATACTAAACCAACGGCATTAAATTAAAAAGGGAGGGGGGGCAAAATGGAATTTTGCAAAAAGACAAAGAGTTGGATCTCTTATTGAGTCACTGAACTGTACTGAGTCAAGGAAAAGCACACTTTTGTGTTCTCTCGTTTCACACAGCTCCTGATGCTAATAACATGAAGGGGGAAACAAGGATAGGTTGCTGAAGCATTTTATACAATGAAACATTTTTAAAATGTTTTAAATGCTAAAAATACGTAGGCAGGCTCGATTTAAAGTACAAGATGACAGGGGACGCCCGGCTGACTCCGTTGGCAGAATGTGCAGCTCTCTATCTCCGGGGCGTGGGGTCGAGCCCCGTGCTTGGTACACAGATCACTTACAAACAAAATCTTTAAAAATAAATAAATAAATCACGTGATGATGGCAGTTGAGGAGATTTTAAATCCTCAGTGTTCACCCCTGTGCATTCAGTACTTGCCCCTCCATCGCGCCCTCATCCCACCTTGCACGCTTGAACCCCGGCCGGAGAGTAAGAGCTAATTTTAACAGGAGTATTTCACACGGGCTTACTGTGTAGGAAACCCTCACAGGGCTTACATTTTATGTCACTTTATCATCACACTAATCTTGGGAGGCCAGTGCCACTGTTGTCCCATCGCACAGGGGCCAAGCGGCCAGCCTGGAGTGTGCAACCCCACCCAGCCTGCAGAACTGGCGAGGGCCAGGGGCAGGGTATAAAGCCAGAAGCCCTGAGGGCCACCCTGGCCTGCGCCACCAACCCTGATGTGAACATGCCTGCCAGCCAGATGACCACAGCCTCAGCTGTTTTCAAAGTACTTCTACGGAGGGACTAAGCCAAACCTGTCTTTTCTCTTAGTCCTTCCAGGAACGTGTCATGACCTCTCGTATCCAGCTCTCGTTCTGTTCATCGGCAGTGTGCCTCTGTGTACATTACAACACACACCCCAAGCTGTCCGTGTCCTCCAAGTTGGCACTCATTACTCACCGAGGAACATTGTCGGTCTTCCATCCACATGATGTGTGCTCCCTATTTCTGCACGAATACCTACTCACTGGGGGATGGAGGATCTCCCTGGAAATCTGTCTAGTTTCTCAAAGGATTTGAACTGTTGTTGTTGTTTTTGGTATCTAAAATATAGAAGGATAGCATAAGCAGTTGAGGAACGAGGTCAGGAAAAATAAGAGTAGAAAAAAATGAAATCAGGATCCAGAGGAGCTCACCCAGGCTTGAGATAGGTGCACATTAATCCTATCTGTTGTTAGAGGCGGCAGAATTTCCCCCTGAGCTTCCTAGCAGCCAAAACAAAGAGGGAAGCACTAAACTTTACAGGATTTGCACCGCCTATAAAATGAGAAGTGCACTTTTCTGTAGAAAAACAGTGTGTCCTAATTCTGGTGCCTAAGTGAAATTTTTCCTACACATTCTCAAAAGAAGTAATGGAATGGAATGGAATGGAATGGAATGGAATGCATTTCCCACACTATTTTTACCAAGAAAATATTCAGACCATGCTCTTCACGGTAGTTCGGACGCAAAGCTATCAACCTACGATATAGTGAGACTTCACATTAGTGACCTTATCTGCAAACAGGAATAGCATTATCACCGACGGGGAGAATGAGCATGTGAAATCACTCACGATTGTTGAACAGTGTATTAGTGTGGACATGTGTCCGTTCTTTTCCTAATAGACAGGGTCTCCCTCACCATGGACTTGGTGATAGAATCAACAGCATACGATCACATTTTGCTCTAATACATTGCTTTCAAGTGTCTGAAGCCATCAGAAATTGTATCCCGAGATTGCATTTGTTCTCTTGAAATGTGGGCCATGTCCAGAACCATTCCATTTTTCTTCACTGGTTTTTACAATTTTGTTTGTTTGCATAGGATGTCATGGGCATGGTCAAGCCTAGCTGAATCTTGGATGCACTCCCCAAATCACAGATGTTTAAGAACTGTGTAGATCTGATGTACATGTTCCCAGCCATGATGTGAAAGGTAGGCTGGGATTCTGCTCCCCCTCTCCCCCACACCCCTACTTTCCCCCCTTCCCCCCTTCTGGGGCAACGGTCAGATTCCCGGTGGTGTTCTGATCTTCCTGGCGCCGGACTTGGCTTCTCCCACAGACTCCACAGCTCACCGACCCTCGCCTCCTGCAGCCAGTGAGGCCTCCCGGCAGTTCTGGGTTTGCAGAAACTTCTGGGGTGTGGACATGAAGCTTTTGCAGGGTCTGGACGCACACTTTACTTCTTTATTTCCTACGGCTTAAGCCCTTTGGCTTCTAGAAAGCCTTTATTTAAAATAAATACAGGAAAGATGTGTTACGCTGTGAGTTACAATACAATACAACCCTCCATTAAGTACCAAACTCTGTTCAAACAAAGTTCATGGCTGGACTGACAAATTTACAAAAGCAAGGAAATTCAAAGAGGAGGGCCGCCACTCAGCCCCCCCACTCAGTCTCCCTGTCCTGCGGGCCGCTGTGCAAAGTGGCCTGGCAGAGGGAGCGGGCGGGTTTCTTCTTTTTCATCTGGTTTGCTTCTGAGTTATAAACCTTCAGTAAATTGAGGGTATTGGTAAAAATAAAGAAATCCTTAAAACGAAGTCATTTTCTGTATGTTCCTTTATTTCCAGAAAATAAATTACCCTATACTTCCAGGATGGAAAACCGATATTCCACGTTCCCACCCCTCTCCCACACCTCCCTTTTTTTTTTAGTTGCAATTGAGCTTATCAATTGTTTACATTGGGATTTCACCCAGATGGAGCAGAAAAGTAACTTTAAGGCAAACTGATAACAAACTTCAATTGTAGATCTTGTATTCCTCAGGAAGTAATAAAACATGGTTTCACTAATATTTCTAATAGTAGAAAACATTTCTTCGGAACAATACAAAGGCCAAATTTTAAAAAGACGTGTTTGTGAAGTGCTACAGAGATAACTGTTAAACTACTCTTACCTTTACAGGAAATTTCATCTTATTTTTAAACACAATGATGTACTCACATGTACCCCCCTATTGAAAATTTTCATGAAACCTCCTTTCAATTACCTATAATCCAAAAAGGATTACAAAGTCTAAACTCTGCTTCAGAAGAACCTCTGACAATGTTACTTCCGTTGGCTCCTATCTTTCTGTCCCCCCACTATTCCCCACTGTGCAATGTCACTCTACCCCTCCTTGCTGTGCACAATCAGAGAGGTTAATGGTGCAAATATCCTGTTCGTTTCAGGGCCACTCTCATCCTGATTAACTGCACAGGGAGGAAAACCAGAGCGTGTGCGTAGGGGGAATGTGAAAAGTTGGCTTATCTAACGCTGTGAAAAAAAGACAGAAACCAAGTAAAAAAAACATTTTGTTTGGTCAATATTCACAGAACAATCGTTTCCAAAATGTGGCGGGAGCTTCATCTGGACGGGTCCTGTGCACTTAGGATGGAGCCTAAAAGCCCTAAAGACATAACTACATCTCTCTGTGTGCAGAAATGCCTTTTCTCCAACTAGAGATCAAGCATAGAGAAGGCCGTGCGTGTGAAGTTCTATGATTCTAGGTGATTATTTACGAGCCACAAACTGAACAATGACACGGATGCATTAATTGTGAAACATCTAACCTTCCAGTGGTCAAAGCACCGCTGGTGTGTCGTCTGTGCATTCACACGCCAGCTGTGGTCAGAGCAGATGACCGCCATACTCCTTTGGGAATACGAGGGCAGGTTTGACCTGCGGAATTCTAATACTTATACACACTGTATTTTGAGGTGTTTTCTCCTTCATTTGTTTTAATTCTGCTTACAAAAACAAAGTGAAATTGCTCAGAATTAGCTCCATTGAAAAGTGTAACATTCAGGGGGTGCCTGGCTGTCTCTGTCAGAAGAGCTTGCAACTCTTGATATCGGGGTCGTGAGTTCGAGCCCCACGTTGGGAGCAGAGGTTACCAAAAAAATAAATAAATACACTTTAAAAATAAAATTAAAGGAGGTTTAAAATTCATAGCAAAGTTGTTATGTTTCCTACGTGGGGCAGTTGGTTAGAAGCAGAAACATTTGGAATTCATGTCATGTTTTTAAGAACCATGTGTCCAAGAGGATGGTTCCTAAAATCCACTTGCCCCTCTCACTACAGGGAGGCGTTTCCCTTGTGCTTGCGTGAGTGTCACGCTGCTCCGTCGTAAGATTTTAAAGCAGAGCAGTGTCATTGCTCCGTCTGTGTAACTCCTACCTTCCCTGGTGTGTGGACACTGAGAAGTTTTGGTAAGAATGATGATTCTTTCTCTAGCCAAGATTTTCTTACAAAATGTAGCAGTCAGTGATGAACTGCAAATTTGGGATAGTTCCGGGATAGACTCAACTTTATCAAATGTGTCAATTGCATATATGATTATAACCTTAACCATCTTCCAAAGAAATGACTGACATTGAGCAATATTTTAGAGGATAAAGGAACACAAGAAACATCTGGCTTTAAGTGCACATAGTCCCAGTAAAACCAGATGCAAGTCGTAAAACCTAGCATGTTAATTTTTGACCTGTATCATGGCATTTGACGCTATCGCCATTGTAAGAATGTTTTAAACACGTAAGAGGAGCAGAGATGGGGTCCTTCACTCACTCAACAGACGTGTATTGAATTCATATTTGTGGTGAGGTATTGAGCCAGGCCCTGAGTCTTCACCACGAGGACACTCCTCGGGCTGCAAGATACTTCCCAGGCTTTGGCACGCCTGTGCCCTCCTCACAGAGGGTCTTCTTGGGAAGAAAAGGGCTCTGAGGTGGGGACGTGGCTCTCCTCCTTGTCCTGGAGGGCCATCGCCCGGAGCACCAGTAGCGTGGGGGCAGCGAGACCAGTGGCCCTCTCCCAGCCTGGTGGAGCAAGACACCCTAGCCTAGTAGCCTTTCCTCTTTGCCGTAGCCATTCAAGCCAGGGATCTCTGTTTCTCTGAGTAGAAAGCAACCTCAGTCTGCTTCTGGAGTAGTTCTTGGCTCTCCAACTCCCCTCCCTCCCTGGTCTGTGAGCCCCATGAGTGACAGAGTGCAGGCCCGGTCAGGGCACCACGGGGACTGTGGATGGATGTGGGCCACCGTTAGGGGTCACCGAGAGCGTTTTCAGCAGAAGGACATGATCGGATTCGTCGTTAGAGATTGCTCAGCCTCAGTGAGGAGAATTAAGAGGTCAGATACCACTGAACCTGAAGATAAAAGCTCTGAGTCTCTCCTGTCTGGGCAGAGGCAGGGAGGTCCTGAAGGAGGCTGAGGAGGACAGAGAGGCAAGGGGAGTGCTGCCATGGAGGGGAGAAACCCACCCAAAGAACGAAGAAGTAGCCGACGGATAAGATCCCGCAGCACGTTGCTGGATCCAGCAACCGGCTGTGCAGGGACCTCAGGAGAGAAGCTTCCGAGGGGTGCCTGGGACAGCAGCCAGATGTGGGGGCCAGGAAAGGCTGGTGGTGAGATGAGCCTGCGGTCAGTCCCTACTTGGAAGGGCCTTGGGGTTGAGGCAGAGGTCTTTCTATCCTCGCTCTCTGTGTGAAGGTGGGAGAGCTGTGAGCATGTTGAAACACAGATGCAAAGGTGTCCGCGGAAACGCAGACAGATCTGGGGAACGAAGACCCAGCACAGCGGCCGCCAGACCTCTCGGATGCTGCGCACGGGCTCTGCCTGCTCCTGGCTGCTGGGGCCGCCTAGCTGGCCACAGCCTGCAAAGGGGTTAATGCTCATGTTCGTGACCACTCAGCAAGTACGAGCCCATGAACGTGCGAGCCAGGCTCCCCTGCTCTGAGCAGCAGTATTTACGGGAACTTTGGTTGAAAGGTCTCTGCTGAGCATGTGGGTGTCAGGAACCACCGGCCTTTGCTCTGTTGGGAACTGTCCTATCCACCAGGCCCGAGGCCCATCTTGAAGCCCCTTCCAGCCATCAGCTGTCACTTCACATCTGCCGCCTCACTGACGAAAATCCTCTCCAAATGCAGAATTGGAACTTTATATTTTCCTCTCACCAAGTTTTGACAGACTCAGGGTTGGAATTCTTCTGAAACCCAGACTACAGAAAATTAGAAGCAAAAAATAAATAAATTTTAAGAAGACTGGGGGTAGAAAAAGCATAAATGAGTAAAGAAGCCAGGAGAACATATTGTTACATTTAATAAACATTGGTTATAAGACATGCAGCAGTAATTATCTGGAATAGTAATCCTCCCAAATCCCAAGACCAAAGGAGGTAGAAAAAAGCATGGTAAGGTTTTATTTGTGGTGGGTGGAAAAGAAGTTTATTGATACTCGATTGTGACAGAAAGAAAGTTTCATTATGTGTGTTTGAAATTTATGAGTAGAAACGAGAAAAGAAATCAGAGAAATGTGATAAAACCTAAATGGTAATAAGAACCCGGAGAAAGGATGGGAAATAGAGAACACAAAATATGCAGGGCAAGTTAGTACACAGTCGGAATAAAAACAAGTGAGAAAAGTAGATCTAGGACTGCGTTTCATGTCCAGTTACATGCTCTTCACAAGAGACAGCCTGAAAACAAACAGCAAGATTAAATATAAAAGGATGGACCTCAGGCAAATATTAATAAAAATCAATAAAATGTAATGATAGAAACAACAGACAGAAATAGAAGTCACAAGGAAAAGAAATACAAAGGATATTTCAAATTGATGAAGGTTACAAGAAGATTAGTCGTGGACATTTATGTACCCAACAATGTAGCTTCAAAACACAGAAAGCCAGCACTAGCAAATACCAAGAAAATAGACAAATCGTAAGTTCTGACAAGGGATTTAACACTCATCTAAGAGAAATCATGGGCAACGTAGATTAAAATGGTTGTGACTAATGCATTCAATAGAGTTGAGCCAACAAAATATGGAATACTATGGAAGACAGAATAAAGCCTCTCCTCTCCGGAAACAGTCATTGTAATAACAAAAGGAGAAAACAAATGAACAGAAGTCACAAGGACTAACTACTGATAAATTCCAAAGTGCAGAAATCATCAAGGCGTTATTCTCAGCCGCAGTGCAAACAACTAGAAATTAACAATACAGAGATAGTCAACCACCTACTAGAAAAAAATTATCAAAAACAGAGTAAAAAATTGAAAATATCTTAAATTTTAAAATATCTTATGTGAGTGCAAATTTAAAGATATTAAGGGAAGAACCAATTAGAAATTACTATTTAGATTAAAAAGAAATGAGGGATCTACTTAACAAATATATGAGATCTTGTCAAAGTATGATGGAGCTGACATTTATTATAAGATGCGTGAGCCAAGGCTTCAACTCAGAAAGCTATCAAAAAGAAAAAGGAAATGAAACCAATCCAAACAAAATAGAAGAAAACAGTAAAAGTCGAACACAATACATGAAATAGATAAAAAATAATCATCAGTAATTGAGTTGAATACTAAAACTAAAAAAATTGATAATCAGATAAACTTTGCCAGTTCTAATCAAGAGACAGAAAGAGGGTACACAAAATCAACAATTAGGAGTAAACGAGACAAAAGTATTTTTTATTATAAAGGAATAATGCATTTATATCAATAAATTTAATAATCAGGGGCGCCTGGGTGGCACAGCAGTTAAGTGTCTGACTTCGGCTCAGGGCGTGGTCCTGGCGTTATGGGATCGAGCCCCACCTCAGGCTCCTCTGCTATGAGCCTGCTTCTTCCTCTCCCACTCCCCCTGCTTGTGTTCCCTCTCTCGCTGGCTGTCTCTCTCTCTGTCTAATAAACAAATAAAAATCTTTAAAAAAAATAAAAAATAAAAAAAAATTTAATAATCTAAAAGAAATATTTTTCTGAAATATTTTTAAGGGATATAAATTACCAAAATTGGCTTGAAGAATAAGTAGTTACCTTAAACAGACAACCAATGGCAGAGAAGTTTGAAAAGAAGTCTAGAGCTTTGGTTTAAAATGACACCACATCACAGAGTTTTATGGAGTTGGGTCATTTAAAAAAATTTATTTTTTAATTATAGAAGTAAAACATAATCATTTTAAATAAAATAGTCAAACATACGTAAGAATACACACTAAGAAGAGCATCTCCTCACTGCGTCCTTTAGCCAAATGCCCTGGAGTAACCTGTTAGCTGCAGACCTCTTACTACAAATAGGCAAACGTACACATACACGTTAAATTTACAAAAAGCAGATCGCGAGGGCACACATTGGTCGACAACTTACTTTTTCACTTCCACCTCGTGTCATGACATCATTCCATATAAAAACATAACAGACGCACAGTATTCAATTGTACCACGATATATTGCAGAATAGTTAGGGTCAGCTGTCCCTTGCTGCAAAGAAATAAACATCTATAGACAATATTTCAACAAGCTGGAAAAACACCTGCCACCATAACGTGGGGGGGAGTCTTCAAATGAAACAAGAGAGCAAGGTACTTCAGCTAGTGTCCCACAGCACCGAGGAAATCGTCAGCTCCAGCGCGATTGAAAAATAATGCAAACTGAGGTTTGAAGTATAAACTTTCCGGGTCGAGATTAGCCTGACCATGTGAAAAATAGATGACTATTAAAAAAAAACACTTTTTTTTTCTGTGCAAGAACTTGCCAACCATGTTGGACAATCGCCAGTACAGACCCACACTTCCTGTCGAGGGGAATTCACCGTGTTCTCTCACCCCAAGTTCAGCTGCGGGCCGTGTTCGTTTAATCCTCCTGGGGGCTCCAGGTTACCCCATGTCATTCCCTGAAGTGACCGTATGTATTGACCATCAGTCTGTACCTCGATCAGCCAGGGTCACTTTATGAGGCTGTGGGCAAACCTACGGCAAAGAAGGCGTTTCTGGGAAGGACGCAATGTGGAGAAGAAAGACGTCACACATGGAAAGGCAGCCTGAATCCAAGATCTCCCTGCTTAAACTGCAAGGATCCATAACCGGCATAGTCACAGGGTCTAGAAACGCAAAGGTTAAGACCAATGAAGAGACTGGCTAATTCGTGTGAAGTTTTTTACACTGTTTTCACCATATCCCAGATTTAAGACGAGGGATGTAAGGAGTACATGACGACGAACTAGAGCAAGTAGTCTGGTTCCTACTTCCGATCCACATTGTCTTCCTTTAACATTTTATTAGGATCATCTGAAAGTCAGGCTTCTTGGCTCACGTTTAAAATGATGGGGTCTTTCCAACAAGTGATGGTGGGACAATTGGACATGCACATTCAAAAGAATGAAGTTGGATCCCTTCTTCACCATATACCCCCAAATTAACTCAAAATGGATCAAAGACCTAAATGTAAGTCCTAGAACTATAACACTTTCAGAAGGAAATAAGTAGTAAATCATTATGAACTTGGGGTAGATAAAGCCTTCTTAGATATGACACCACAATCATCAAAGAAAACAAATAAATTAGACCCATTCAAAGTGAAAAGCTTTTGCAGCTTCAAAGGATATTCTCGAAAGTGAAAAGAGCTCCCAGGATGGGCGAAAATATTAGGAAATCGTGTATTATAACTGATGAAGGACCTGTAGTCTGGTCTATACAGGGAACTCTGATCACTCAATAACTTAAAGATAAACAACCCAATTTAAAAATGGGCCAAGGATCTGACTAGATAGTTCTCCAAAGAAGAAATGCAAATGACCAATAAGCACATGAAAAAATAAGCGACATCATTAGACATTAGGGAAATGCAAATCAAAACCATAATGAGATACCATGGCCTACCCACTAGAACGGCTAGCATCAGAAGACGGATACTACCAAGTGTTGGCAAGGATGTGGGGAAATTCTCACACACTGCTGGTGGGGGTAAGATGGCGCAGGCACTTTGGGAAACAGGCAGCTCCCCAGGAAGTAAGACACAGAGTTACCACGAGACACAGAAATTCCACTCCTGGGCATATGACCAAGAGAACTAGAAGAATGCATGCACTCAAAGACTTACACATGAATGTCCACAGCAGTGTTATTCATAACAGCCAAAAATTGGAACCCACCAATGCCCATCCATTGATGAAGGGATAAACCAAGGGTGGCTTCTGCACACACTGGGATGCTACTCAGCCATGAAAAAGTATGAAGTCCTCTTACACACTACGACATGGACGAACCTCGGAGAACAGGGAAGGAAGCCAGGCACAAAAGGCCACATAGGGTATGATCCCATCAACATGGAATGTCCAGAACAGAGAGGCTACAGGGGCTGGGAAGCTGGGGGGGATGGGGGTGACTGCTGATGGAGTATGGGGTGATGAAGATGTTTTGGTCCCAGATAGATGGAGGTCGATGGTTGCACAACATTGTGTATGTGCTAAATGACATGGAATCGTACAGTTTAAATACCGGAGTTGTATAGTATGTGAATTATATTTCAATAAGGTTGTTATTTATAAAAATGACAGGGTCATTAACAATGGTCTTATCTGTTATGCACAAAGAGGGGATTTTTTGATTTATTTATTAAATATTTATTAATATATTTGTGAGAGTGCAGAGCAGGGGGAGGCAGAGGGAGAAGACGACTCCCCACTGATATGGGACTTGATCCCAGGCTCCCAGATGCTTACACTGAGCCACTCAGGCGCCCCAAAGACGGGATTTAATGACCTGAAAGACAACACATCTTCCTAGATCTCATGTTATAATACAAGTTATTTTTTCTCAGGTGTTCCCAACTTCCCTGGTCTTCTGGTCACTTAGAGAAAGGCCAGTGTCACAGTTGTGAAGAGTGATGGCCTGGCTCCTGGAGGAGAGAGATGGGAAGGATGGCTTCTTGCCCTGATTTTGCTGTGACTAGCTGTGCGACCTTCGGCAAGTCACTTAACTTCTCTGGGCTTTAGACAGCTCACCTGAAAAACGAGAGGCCAGAACTAAATAGGTCCTCTTACATTTTATGATTCCGGTTTAAAATAGCATATGTAGGGGCGCCTGGGTGGCACAGTGGTTAAGCGTCTGCCTTCGGCTCAGGGGCGTGATCCCGGCGTTCTGGGATCGAGTCCCACATCAGGCTCCTCTGCTGTGAGCCTGCTTCTTCCTCTCCCACTCCCCCTGCTTGTGTTCCCTCTCTCGCTGGCTGTCTTTATCTCTGTTGAATAAATAAATAAAATCTTTGAAAAAAAAATTCAGTGGTAGAGGCGCCTGGGTGGCTCAGTTGGTTAAGCGTTTGCCCTCAGCTCGGGTCCTGACCCGGGTCCTGGGATGGAGCCCCACATCAGGCTCCTCTGCTATGAGCCTGCTTCTTCCTCTCCCACTCCCCCTGCTTGTGTTCCCCCTCTCGCTGGCTGTCTCTGTCTCTGTTGAATAAATAAATAAAATCTTTAAAAAAAATAGCATATGTAAAGATAAACATAATTATGAAAGCAAAACATATCGTACTTACTAATTTTTTTTAAAATGTAACAAAATCGGGGTGCCTGGGTGCCTCAGTTGGCTAAATGTCCAACTCTTGAGGGGGCACCCGGGTGGCTCAGTGGGTTAAGGGTCTGCCTTCCGTTCCGGTCATGATCCCAGAGTTCTGCGATCGGCTCTGTGTTGGGCTCCACGTTGGCTGGATGTGGAACCTGCTTAAGATTCTCTCCTTTCTTCTCCCTCTGCCCCTCCCCCTCTCTCTAAAAAGAATTATTTTTCATTATAAGAACAAAAAAATAATGATAAATAAAATATGTAACAAAATGTGCGTCATTAGTGTTTAACTTTTACTCATGTATGTTTCTCAGTTCTTTACATGAGCATATTTAATATCNGCTCAGTGGGTTAAGGGTCTGCCTTCCGTTCCGGTCATGATCCCAGAGTTCTGCGATCGGCCCTGTGTTGGGCTCCACGTTGGCTGGATGTGGAACCTGCTTAAGATTCTCTCCTTTCTTCTCCCTCTGCCCCTCCCCCTCTCTCTAAAAAGAATTATTTTTCATTATAAGAACAAAAAAATAATGATAAATAAAATATGTAACAAAATGTGAGTCATTAGTGTTTAACTTTTACTCATGTATGTTTCTCAGTTCTTTACATGAGCGTATTTAATATTATGCTGGAAGAAAATATTTTTTCAAAAAGTTTTGTATTGCACAGGTTAAAGTGTGATAACTTGATTGAAACACAAGTCTGTTAAGTCGATAAATGCAAGACGTTTGTAATTTTCCAGTGACGAGTGGAGATATTTGAAACCCCTTGGTGTTTTTTAAGTTGGAATTCTTTTATACAGGATTAAGTTCTCTTTGTTTAAATGTGTTCTTGGTTTTCAACCTGAATATCGTCCTTGGCACATACCTCTGATTCTCATGATGTGTGTGCTGGTGCTAACTTAATTTACAGACACCAGGGAGAGGCCGCCTCTAACTCATCTTTGCCAATAAAAGGGAAGAGTCAGAAAAGTACTTAATCCAATAGTTTCTTATGCAAAACATGGTTGCTTACAATAAGTCTGCACTAATGACAAGACGAAAACTGTGGTAAAATAATTTATAATATACATGCAGTAATGTGCCGACGAAGGAAGTACTAAAACAGCAAAGACCTTTTAGTTCAGATTTCCAAACCAGGAAACTGTGATCTACATTAGGCAGAAAGCACTTTAATTCAATGGAAGAGGTTTTCTTTGACTGAAGTATTTTTAGTGTGGACATTGGAAATGACATACCTCTTTGAGCTTGAAACAAAAGCTGTGTATTTTAAGAAGCAAAGGAATAGGGGCGCCTGTGTGGCACAGTNGCTTACAATAAGTCTGCACTAATGACAAGACGAAAACTGTGGTAAAATAATTTATAATATACATGCAGTAATGTGCCGACGAAGGAAGTACTAAAACAGCAAAGACCTTTTAGTTCAGATTTCCAAACCAGGAAACTGTGATCTACATTAGGCAGAAAGCACTTTAATTCAATGGAAGAGGTTTTCTTTGACTGAAGTATTTTTAGTGTGGACATTGGAAATGACATACCTCTTTGAGCTTGAAACAAAAGCTGTGTATTTTAAGAAGCTAAGGAATCGGGGCGCCTGGGTGGCACAGTGGTAAAGCGTCTGCCTTCGGCTCAGGGCGTGATCCCAGCGTTCTGGGATCAAGCCCCACATCAGGCTCCTCTGCTATGAGCCTGCTTCTTCCTCTCCCTCCCCCTGCTTGTGTTCCCTCTCTCGCTGGCTGTCTCTGTCTCTGTTGAATAAATAAATAAAATCTTTAAAAAAATAAAATACTAAGCTTGCTTTAAAAAAAAAAAGCAGCAGTAAAGGAATCTAAGCTAAAGATCTAAATATTGTCAAACACAGCAAGTGTCCTGGCGGGTTTGGGAGGACATCAAACACCTGCCCACAGGTGCCTCCCTGTGTTGGCTTTTATGATTGGGAAGCTGGTCTAGAGGTCAGAGTGGACTTCAGCACGCTGCGAGCAAGAGGACCACACGCGGTTTTTCCTCTTGGAGACAAACAGCCCTGTGCAGCAGGGAGAGGTCCAGGATGCACATTCTCGTACCCATCAAGGTGTGCGGTCACTCCCCTGCACAGGTCTTTGTGAGCTGATCGTTTCTGCGACTGGGAGCACATAGAGATGGGATTAGGAAATGAAGACATACACCTAGGTTTGGCCTGGCTTCTTCACTGTCTTTGTTATTTAAATACCCTGTTGTGTAAGTATGAAGACAGGAAGTGAATTACACAGAACCGTGCAGCAGCAGTGTCGAGTTTCAGATAAGCGGATGTGCCTCGTGGTTTGGGAATTGATATATATTTAGTTTTTTGAAAATGCTAAAAAGCACTACATTTTCTCTGGGAAAAACATTTTCCATATTTTAGAAAAAGCTGCGACAGTACCGCGTACGCATCCGGTTAATAATTGCCGCCTGGGCCTGTAACAGCAGACTTTAATTATGTAGCTTTGTGCTTTATTTGTGTTTCTTTCAAAACACTGAAATCTGTCTGCAGAGGTGAGAGGGAGAGATGGAATAAATGAGCAACGCGGAGCGCGCCGTGCACCGTCATCGCCACGGCTCCCCTGGGGTTTCCTGCGGATCACAGTCCCGCGCGTGCAAGGAGAGAGACCCCCCTGCTCCCCCCTGCCGCACCGGTGTTCCTGCACAGCGGCCGCGGGCGTGGGAGCGGTTCCTCTGCTGCGCGTGCCCTCCACTCGGGGACATGTTGACAAGGGCTCCTTCCTCTTTCAGGGCTACAGGCAGAAGAGCCCTGGTCTGCGTCTTATTTAGTACTTTTGTTTCCCAGTTAAATGTACCGGGTTGTATTTGGGGTGTAAGATTTTGGAGACCCACGCATTTTCCTAAATTGAGTAGACACGAATTTTGGGTTCCAGTCCAAAACTGGTTAGGCACACCTATGGAATCCAGTTTCTCAGCTCTGGCGTGTTAATGAGAATAAACGAGGTGAAATGCAGTAAAATGGTGTTGGGGGGGTGGATTCTGAACGTTATTCACTTTACCGACACACAGCATTTTAAACGATACTCTCAATTCCTAAGCCAGGGAAGCAGCTCTCCTAATTGTTCCGAGTGAAACCTTGAACTGAGAATAGGAAGTGGGGCAGTTTGAGGCTTTCCAGTCGTTTCTGAGTTCTGAACTCCAGGGTGCAGGGTGCAGAATGAGCTCCCCGCGCCTCCGCCCCCTGCGTCCCCTGGGCTGAGAAGATAGGTTCCCTTTTCTGCTCCTCAAAGGGGCTGCCGCCTCAGTGCACACGAGGCTTTATCCCCGAGAAATAACCGTGTCTCCTCCTCGAACCCAGTGAATGTACATAAGCTTCAGCTAAGGACGAACCCATCTTGACAGTCCCTCCTGGAAAGATCACCACGTTCTGATGACAATTTAAAAGACTAGAAAATCAAATGTCCGGGGAGGAAATTTGCCACATTTTGCTATCATGTTTTCAGGCTGACAATTTGTGTTTAGCGTGTAATTAGCTTGTTCATAAACTTTATTCAAGATCTATGACATGTTAAAAGTCATTTGAAGATTTGAGAAAGAGATCCAAATGTACTATTTCCAAACAAAATCAATAACAACCTAATTTCTTGCCCCTGGTTCAGCTTTATTTTCCCTTTACTTTTCTTGGTTCCGGTGTGTGAAGATTGTTATTTTGAAAGCCATGTGCACATCTATGAACAAATCATTTTAAATAGCTATTTGCACGAAACTTGAACTTAATAAGCTTAGGGAGAGCATTGTCCCGTCCTTGGGCTGCAAGTTGCCCACCCCTTTCAAGTGGCATTAGCGAATCCCAGCTTTAAAAGCTTAATGATCGGGCACGTAATACTCAGTAGGCAGTCTTGTTAGAAACTGCAATTTGGTCCAAAGACAGCTTTCTTATTTATTTGATTTGCGATTTCTCAGAATTAGGTAAACTGTTGCTGGTCCTATTGATTTATATTAGAATCGCTTGAAAACATCCTTTGCCTAGCTGTTTCTAGGTTTCCTCAAACATTGGAAAAAACAGACCCATGGTCTTTGGCCACTTGAAGCTTTATCTTTATTTTATCTCTATAACATGAAACTACAGACACACATTGTAACGCGATGTATACGTATGTATGTGTAGATATTATATTTACAATGATAATTAGATTTTAATAATAGTTATCTTCCAGCTGTGATCCTACTTCGGTTACAATTTGTTCTCAGAGTCCTCCTCTCACTCGTAATGTGGTAACAAATTGATTCTTGCATTATTATTTAATGGTCTTTGGGTCTGACACAGAACCTGTTTGGAGGTTCATTCATGGGCTTTGCAACAGGGCAGTCTATCCGCAGAACTGTCAGGCTCCCCAGGAAATAATAGCTTCTGACATTTGTACTGTTAAAATATAGCATTAATGATCAGCTTTTAATGTGCAAATTAAGTATTCAGTATAAGGGTACTTGCCTTTGCTTTTACCCGGTTTATTTGACCCAAATGCTCTGTTGAAATAAGAAGCGCAGGTCAAGTCTCCACCTAAACCATCTCGGGTCAACGAGCTTCCAACTAGTTTTGGGGGTAAAATGGGAAATTACAAGAAAGACGACTTGGAAAAATGGCATATTTGTAGTTGCCCTGAAATGCCAGCAAGACCTCAGAGAAGTTAATGATTAACTTTAAAAACTGCAAGGCCCCAATCTCAGCCCCCAAAGTACAAAAGCTGCCAGCCAGCCAGCCAAGCACTGGAAGCTCCTCCTCGCCGCTGGGCCCCAGCCACCTAAAGTGGGAGCAGAGGGCAAATCTACGGCTTCCATGTTCTGTAAGAAAAGATTATCTCCCCTTTTTCTGAGTAAAACTGGAAAAGATGCTTTTCCCTGCGAACCTCAGCGTAGTTTCCTGCTTCCCTTAAGCCCTTAATAACATTCTTTGTCAGTGGATCTTAAAAATTACATAATAGTCTTCGCTCATGGCAACCTATTAAAAGGCTAGTTATATACACTAAATTATATGGTTAAAAACGATCACATATTTTTTAAGTGGAAAAAACATTTCAAACCACAATGCTCAAAAGAGCTGTGTACCTATTGTCTCTGCCACAAGAGGGGATATTTATTTCATGAAGGGTATTTGCATTGCAATGACGAGCTTCATGGCTGACATTTCTCCACTAAATAAAGTCCCTTTCTTTCTTGGAAAAAAAAAAAAAAGATTATTTGCTATTTTCAAACCATCTCCTTCCTGCCATTTCAGGGGATTCTAAGTTTCTTTGGCTGTTTTCCGTTGTTGTTGTTGTTGTTGTTGTTGTTGTTTTTGTTGTTATAATGTACATGATGGGTTGTCAAGCCTTGCTTTTTCATCGCTACGTGGTTTGAAAGGATCTCTCTCATCTCGGAACATGGGTTTATCAGGTGCACGCATGTCCCACGCCAGGAGCAGGGGCGCCCAGGAGCCTTCACTGGCCACACCAAGTGGCACACCCAGCTCTCCCACTTGCAAGGGTGGGGGGCAACTGGGAACCGCACGCTGCCTCAGGAGCACACCCCATGTTTGCCACCAGCAAAGTTTTGGGGTCATTCTTTATATCAAGGTCTCCAGACTAACAGAAATACAATTGAACTACTGGGAACTTGGGCCATAACAGAGCGCTTCTAAATGGTTTCCAGGCCATTTCTTTTGTTATTTCAATCACGATGCCCATTTAAATGGATGCAACTGAGAGTTCGAAAATTTGAAGCAATATGTTGTTCTAGCCTTTGAGAGACCTAAGCCACATCTAAATGAATCTTATGGATTCTCTTTTCAGGACGTTTAGGGCCATGGAAGGCAGAGGTTCCATAGGAGTGTTTTTAAGTTCACGCGGCATTCACTGAGTGACGGGAGCTTGCTAACACTAAGACTTTGAACAACATCCCTGATTTTAACCAGTGAGAACCCGAGGGAGTTCCTGAACAAAGATTATACTCTGTTTATAATGAACATTCAGCCCGAGTTCCCTGTGGGGCAGGGGAGTTTGGGGGGAAGTGGGAGAAAGCAGACCAGTTCAGCAAAAGGGTTGGTGAATCCCGTGGTGTATAAAAGGCCGCCTTTCTTTTCAGTGTTGGGGGCCTATGGCCTTTCATGTCCAATCAAGACGCCTTCCATTCCCAGAAGTGCTTCTGACCTAAGTGGAAATTGTATTCACGCACAGCAGCAGGTAAGAGCTCCTGGTCTGGTGTGTGGGGGGGGGCTTGTAAGCTGCTTTTTCCATTTGTTTTGAAAGCAAGCACAGTGCGCCATTCCTAGAACACGACGCCGGTGAACGCTGATATGATAGACAGAGTCCCAGAGGCCGTGTCACAAATACATGCTTGCCAGAAATCCTTCTTCATGTTACCGAGGTCACTTAAAAATTATAGTATTGACAGTGATCCAGATAATTATTGTAGTTGGGCTGGAAGGACAGAACCCAGCGAAGATAGTCTGTTTTTTTAATCCGTGTTTTTATATTCTGTAATACATCAGAAAACTGAAACTAGGGCTGGGCTTTCCCGGTTGCTAGGAAACAGGTGTTTAAATTGTGAAGATGACTATTTGTCAAAACCCAGGAATTTCACCCACCCCTTCTGCATTGCCCCCTCTCCAAAACCCCTGCTGCTGACCATCACCAGCCCTAGTATTGTGATCTGTCATCAAGGCCATGCGGAGAAGTTTCTAGTGATTTTCTTTCTCTTATAAATAGATCTCCAGGCCTGGCAACCTTGCACCAGCAAAAGCCCTGGAATGATGTGGGGGAAGGCAATGTTTTAAGAAAGCATTTCTTAGAAAAGAAAAATTAAGTTGACTTTAGCATGTTTTTAACTGTTTTCTGCTACCTGGAAACAACTTCTAAGGGGAGTTAAGAACACTTTAGTTCTTCAACAGGTAAGTGGAAAACTGGGATAAAAATTGTCTCCAGGCATGAGAAGAATTGCCGTCTTCAAAAAAAATCTCTAACACCTGTAATTCTATTGAATAAATACCAAAAAGTACTTAGCAATTGTGAAGACTAACTGGCAAATTGTTTTTAAAAAGTCATCGAAACGCCTGATGTCAGGCATCTGATCCTCTCCCACCAGTGTGTTGTTGACGTGAGGCTGTCCGAGGTAGCCTTGGGATTTTCAAAGCTCAAATCAGAAAGAACTAGGAGTTGATTACAGCACAGCAGGACACACACCCGTGGTGGGGAAGCGACAGTCCGCACAGACTGAGACGTGTCCCAAACACTGAGGGGAAGACACGTATCACTTCCTAACTGGACTCGGATGTCAACCTCGATCAGCTTCTATGTCCCAAAGTAACAAAATGAAGTAATACTTAGCTCTCACCATATAATTTTTGCGTTTAGAAATCTTTGTAGCTTGCCAATCTGAAAAAAAGTTACTGAGATCTTTAAATGAAAATGTCCATTTACCTCAACAAATATTTACGTTTTTTTATGTCCCTTGGGGATGGATCCACGGCCCTTTAACCAAAGTCAAACACATCATTACAAAGAAATAAAAATGAAAGACACACGTGACACTGAGAAAAGCACAATTTAGCAGCTGTCTGTGGATCTGATTCTCAGATGGTCGCACGGGCAGTTGGTTATCTCAGAATCCATACAGAAGAGCTGTGATTTGGTTCTGGAAGGAACTCGCCCCAGCCAGTGGCTGTGCGGCAGGGGCAGGGAACGCGCGGTTGTCACCCGCCCCGCACAGGACCGCAGGCGCGAGCGGTCCGAGCAGGGCCCTCGGAGGTGCCCAAGAAGCCCAGGAGGCGGGGTCGGGGCGCACTGACGCTTCCGCGCTCCCCCCCAGAGAGCTCCCAGGGTTTGCGGAGAGCCGAAGTCCGGTAACATGCCCGCCGCGTCTCCGGGGAGCAGGCGCGCCAGCCCCTCTCCAGTGTGTGCGCGCGTGCACCTGCCCCCCGCAGCTCGGAGCGCAGCCCCGCCCCCGCTCCCGCACCGGCTGCGCGTCGCCCTACCGAGCCGACTTTCCCGGCGCCCGCCGGCCCCGCCGCATCTCCATGGCAATGGGAAAACACGATGCTGGAGCAGAAGTGGCAGGGCCCAGGCGGCCAGAACGCCTGCGCTCGTCCCCGCCCGCCGGAGCCCTGCGCCCCGCGGGAGGGGCTGGGCGCCTTTCTCTGGGGCCTTCAGGGATGTCGGGATTCAGAGATCAAAGAAGGTCAAAAGGGGGCTGCTGGAATGGGAGATGTTTATTGTGTTTAACATAAATACAAACGTGTCCAAGAAGAGAAACTGAAAGCGTCGCAGGCGTGCGGATGGCGGTTCGTGTGTGTAGACCCCACGTCCGAGTGCAGACACGCTGGTGACACTCGCGGGCCCTGCAGAAGCTGTCGTCATGCAAACTGGGGTAAAGGAAGACAGCACCGGTCTTCCCTGGAATTGACAATACAGATGGGGCGGAAACGTTGATGAAAAGCTTTCGGAGGATACTTTAGAAACGCTTCGTAATACCTTCCCGCTCCAACGCTGAGGCCACCGAGCGCACTTGGGAAATTTCTGGGCGCCCTTCTGGGCTCCCTGTGTTTTGCTATGAAGAGAGTTTGCTTCATACTATTAACGATACAGTTAACGCGGAGCCCGTTAAACAGCATTGATTTGACAAATTGTGCGGTGGGGGTCGGAGGGCCAGCTGGAGAAAGGGGCTTTGTGTTGCGAGGGCTCCATTAGTGAAACAATAAATAAGCCTATAGTAAAACTGATATGATGGGAAATGACTTCTATTCAGTTAACTCAATTATTAGTGCTAATTGGGGCCAGGTGAAGCATGGATAATTGAAATTCACAGATAATCCAAAAACCTCTGTTTAACCAATAACTTCAAACTTCTTCCCCAAAAACCTCTGTTTAACCAATAACTTCAAACTTCTTCCCCATCAAACCAATTACTGGAGGAGCTAACAAATAGGGAAAAAATGGATTAAATTGAATTTTGCCTCCCCAAAGATTACCACTATGCTGTCTTTTTATTGATTAATTCAGAACAAGAGCCAACCATTGACTATATTCAAGAGACAACTTACAGATAGTCCCCAACAATTGCAAAGCAAAAGGCTCTATCCCAAAAGTTTGCTTATGACTCGGCTGTTTGAGACTCAGATGCTTTTTCTCAGAGGACAATGTTCTTCACTGTGGTTGGGCTCCAAGGCAGCTCCAAGAGGCCGCCTGGTGACCTAGTGACACTGGAAATATATTTAGAATCCTAAGTCCCTTAATCAATTCCCCCTGAATCCCGAAGCCTTATCCTCCAACCCCTAAATCTCTCTGAGCCCTAAACCTCAGGGTTTTTTAAATTGAGGCAGATTCAGTAAGATTAACCATTTTATGTAGAGCGTACCCTTCTTTGGCATCTGGTCCATTCCCGGTGTGGTGCAACCGCCGCCTCTACCAACTTTCTGAACACTCGCATTGCCCCCAGAAGAAACCCCTCCCGGACCTCTTGTGACCACTGTCCACTCCACATCCCCCCAGCCCCTGGCAAGCAGGATCGACCCTGCGGCTCTGGGGTTCGCTTGTTCTGGACATTGCGTGTCCGTGGAGTCACACAGCCGGTGGTCATTGGTGACTGCCTCCTTCGCGAGCATATGATGTACCTCAGGTTCACGCATGCTGTGTCTGGTCTTCGTGCCTTTGTACGGCCAAATGGCCTTTCACTGTACGGGCGGACTACAGTTTATCGATCGGGTCATGAGCTGGTGGACACTTGGGTGGTTTCCGTCATGCGGCTGTGTGCAACCGTTACCCCTAAGGTTCCAGCCTGACGTTCTCTGACCGCTGAGGACCCGGGAAGTGGGAGTGGTGCCGCGTGGGAGGCCCGTCACCGCGAACTGGGCTGTGGCACACCCAAGCGCTGGCGTCTGGGTCCCTCCCACGAGGGCTGCCGTCGGCAGGGACGTCCCTCAAGGAGCACTCACATTGAGAGGTAATTCGAGACGGGTCAGCCGTGGTGGACAAAGGGGCAGGGGCCGGAGGGAGACGTGGATGTCTTCAGAGAGGGGCACAAGGAAGGCCGGAGGAGGCCCTCTGGGGGCCCCACGGGGAGCAAGCGCCTCCCTCAGATCCAAGCTCGATGGGTCCCCACACAGAGAGCAGAACTGGACTGACCCAGTGACGAATCTGGCAGATATTCTTGGCCTCTTTCCTACTTTTCTGAAAACAAAGTTGCCAGGAGAGGTTTCCATGGCAGCCCCCAAACTGGACACCAAACTTCACTCAGCAGGTAATGCTGACCCCCCAGCGTGTGACATGGGTGTCCCCATGCCCATAAAACCCACACCTCATGCAGAGTCCTCCTGCCCCTCCGCGTCGGGCCCACGCTCTGCCTCCCTCTGCACCCTGCGTCCTCGCCAGGGTGGGAGAGGCCGGCCGGCAGCCGCGGCACATTCCAGAATGCCAAATGCGAGGTCTTCCCTTGCTTCCATGGCACACACTTGGCATTTTTCAATAACTGCTGTTGGTCCGTGTTCCATAGACTAGAATAGGGTGAGCGACATAATTTCTGTCTGTGCAATTTGATACATGTCTGTAAACGTGTGTTATATATAGGGGTGTGCACAGAGAGCTGCGTCCACATATGCACGTATGTGTGTACATAAGCACAAATATTTTATGAAACAACATTTATATTTATCCCCATTTGCTTTATTTATTTCATAAACTTCATTATAAATTCGATAAATGAAATTCTTCCAAACTCCAATCACTACAACGCATCAGCAAGGAGTTTTTTCATATTTCCTTTTCATTGTTGTCATCAAATATTAATAGCTTTCTATTTTGCCTTTCCCACTGTTCATCACTTTCTTGGTGTTCTGTACTTTGTAAAAACTGCCGGTGGCAGCATTTGTGCTCCCCGGCATTGAGGGGCCAGTCATGGTGAGGACACCCCTGCTTGGGTTGGGGGCTCAGACAGAGCCGGGCCAGAGGATGAATCTGGGGAGCAACGGAGGCGGGGCCCACAGACGTGCACCTGCCTTCCTAGAGCGGTGAGGCAAGTGCTTGCCGCTGAAGGGGCCCCCGGCTTCCTGACCACTGTGGCCAGGCTGGGGGGGAGCCCAAGAAGCTCTCGGTGGGAGGGAAAGGCTCTTCCCTGCTGTCTTCTCCTCCATTTTCTTAGTGACCCAGTGGGCAGGGATCTGTCCCTCTCTTGCTGCAGGGACATCTGTGTTTCTAAAGTGCACGGAGCAGGATTCCAGCTCATCACCACCTGGAGCCTCCGGGGTTCTGGACAGTCTCCGGTCTAACTTGCAGACAGTCCCCGGGTGGTCCTCTTGCAGGACTGGAGCAGGACCTGGACATGTAGGGCCAATAGGAAGCAGGCAGACCGTGGATGGAGAGCCTGTCTCCTGACCCTCCTCGCTTACCTGCCTTGCCATTGTCCCCAGCCACGGGGACCCTGAGCTCCTTTCTCAAGCCCGAGATCAGGTCCTGAGAGCTGTGGCCAAGTCTGTCCCCTGCATATACTACAGACCCAAGCTCCCAGCTTCTTTTGGGCCCTAAGTGGCCTCAGTCGTTCTTTGGTTTTGTTTCGTCGCCCCTGTTGAATCCCCCATCAATGTCAAGAGAAGTTTCTGCACCTTCCCTCTTTCTGTGCGGAAGGTGTTGGAGGAGAAAGGGTGTCTTGTGCTCCGCTAGACCTGGCCATCTTGGGGGCAGGGCCCAGGCGGGTGCGGCCACAATGTCAGGCCTGTAGCAGGCCAGCATGAGGGGACGGGGGCAGCAGGCAGAGGCCGACAATGGCCACCCAAGCCTCCTCTTGTTCTGGGTTGAGGGACACTGCTGTTCATAGCCCGACGTGAACGGATTTGTTAAGATGGAACCCTTTCCTTCAAGACGCAAGAACAAAGCTTGGGGTCTAGTTTGATGTGAACGTGGTGTTCGCCCTTAGTTGATTAGAGGCAGACTGGGGAGGTGGTTGGAATCACGTATTCTGGGGCCCGGACTGTTTCCATGCCGGCTAGCTCACTGTCCAGCTGCGGGCCTGGGGACCCGGGAGTAACCCTGCCGTGGCCCGTGTCTTCATCGGAAGAAGAGGATAACGAGGGCACCTAGGTTCCTCGGTCCATACACCCGGTGTGAGGTTTAAGTGAGCTAATGTTTTGAAGTGTGTGGAAGGATGCCCAACACAGCATAAGCTCTCATTGGAGACTCAGTAAAATAAATCTGGGGCAGAAATACCTGACAGACACCTTGAAAAGTCTCAGGAAGGGATCCAGTAACTCGATCTGTCATATGGAGAAAACCATTTCAGTTTATTTCCTTGTAAGCAGGGCCAAAACATACAGTTTCTGAGAGTGTGCGTGTGTGTTTCTGGGCATTTCTCGAACTGCTGTAATCCTCTGATTATGGGCACCCAGAGGTCATTTGCTCCCTAAAAAGTTAGCCAAGGAGGTAAGCAGACCACAGGAAGATAATACCTCAAGGAAAAGTGTGTTTGATGATGCTGGCAGATTAAACATAACTGACTTTTGTTTGTTTGGTTTTTTTAAAGATTTTATTTATTTATTTTAGAGGGCGGGGTAGGGACAGAGGGACAGGGACACGCATACTCCCTGCTGAGCACGACCCTGAGATCATGACCTGAGCCAGAATCAAGAGTTGGGTGCTCAACCGACTGAGCCACCCCGGCGCCCCCACATTTGTCTGTTTCTACGGGGGACGATCGTCTGTGGAGCTAACAGGCAACATCAAAAGTGGGCAAGGGGTTTGTGTCCAGAGCGCACGACTCTGATGAGGGTGAACACGAGGTAGCCTCAGATCACTCACACCCCACTTGGGAAAGAGGTCATCTGCACGCGAGGGTCTGGGGGCACCAGGACGGGCCCCTCCCAGGGCACTGCCTTCTCTCAGCGGTGGTGGCCACGTGCCCGTTTGCGGAGAGAGCAGGACACGTCCGTGTGACACTGGCCAGGGCACGGAGCCTGTTTCTTCCGATCCTGGATGATAGTGTCCCAGACACACATCACTGCAGGAGCCCCGGGGAGGTGACATGGGAATGAAGAATGCTGCCCAGTCTTAGCTGATTCAAGGAATAGTGTTTGATTGAATGTGCTTACAGCATTAAAGATTCATAGTGTCTCCCAGGAAAGTACAAATACCCAAATGAGCATTTTTGACCTTTGCAAATCCACACAAAGGCAACATTAAAATTGCATAGAAAGCACCCCAAAACGAAGATTTTCAGAGTAATACCTGTGCCATCGCATCAGCCACGGGTATCCGTTCTGATTACTGGTTCGCCTTATTAAGGGCCCCTGCTGTGGGGCACTCAGTGGGGGTATTCTGACTGGCATTGCAGGTGGGACGGTCTAGAATGGATCCTCTGGAAGGTTCCACAGAAACACCCAGAGCCAGGAAGCCTCAAGAGTGCCCCAAGGCTTACGCAGGACTCAGCAAACACCGCAAACGCTTCTGGGGCGTGGGGCCAGTGCACGGGAGTAGCGTCCCTCTCTCACAGGGCTGGCCGCTTGGGGGGCGAAGCAGACATCTCATGTACACTCGGGGTCTTGGGGAACGTGGTAAGTGATGCTGGGAGGAGGTGAAGGGGTCGTGCCGTCTGCGAGAGCCAGGGAGGCTCCTAGGGAGAGCAGCCGTAGGGCATCCTGCTGAGTCCAGTGTGGGTGCCGCTGGCTAAGTGTCCCCGAGCTGACACAGGGCTGGCCTCTGGGGGAGGGGCGACAGAAGGGACTTGTTTCCCCAGCTGGGGACCGAGGGCCGGGAGGAGGAGGTGACAGGGGGGCAGAGATTGATGGATGGCAGGGCTCTGTCGGGCAGGGAGGGACGGCCTCCAACAGTTGGGTTCTGTGTCTTTATCCTTGTTCCAGCCTGCGGCCGTTCCTTGCCCTTCCTGTGCCCTGGGCCTCTCCTCCGGCCACTGCACGGCCGGAGAGAACAGGCAGCTAGCTGTGTAGACGTCAATTAAACCTTGGGTGGGCAAGGGCTAGCTGGGGTTATTCTGAAATTGCCTAAACTAGCCCCAAATGGACATGTTGTCTCTAGCCCCTCACCTGCCAATAAGAAGCACAATCACACTCCCTTTGGCCCTCCTTCCTTTTTTCCCCAAGATTTTATTTATTTATTTATTTTAGAGGGAGCACGAGCGGCGGGGGGGAGGGGCAGAGATAGAGGAAGAGAGAGAATCTTGAGCCAGCTCCACGCTCAGCACAGAGCCCGATGTGGGACTGGATCTCACGACCCTGAAATCATGACCTGAGCTGAACCGAGGGTCGGATGCTCAATGGACCGGGCCACCAGCAGCACCCTGCCTTCTCCTGGCTTCCCTGTGAAGTTCCATGTGTTTTCAAGGTCAGCTTCCATATGGGCCAACTGTTGGAAGAGTCAGGACGAGCACCGCAGCGAGCGGCCTCATCCAGAGCCCCGTGCATTTCCGTGTCTGGGTGTAGGTTTCCAGGACACCGACGCAAGATGTCACTTTTATGTGGAGCAATGGTTAGGCCCCGCGTCCCCTGCTGCTCTCACCCCTTTCCTAGGAACTAGAACATTGCATAGCGTATAATTTAAGTGTTGAAAAGAAATAATAGTGAGTGGGGAAAATAGGGCCAAAAATAGATAGATCTGACATTTCAGTGTATTTACAAGAAATAGACAGTTTGACTTTTTACCATTTTGCTATCTTTGTGCTCTGAACACCGCAAGAGCAAAGACAGATTCTATGCTGGAAGAGAAAAGCATTTTACTTGAAAACCCCGTAAAAAGATGATGTCCTGTACTCGTGCAGCCCTCGTAGTTTCTCCGAGGCTCCTGGCTACGGGCGTTACTGGGTCATACAGGTAAGTGGTGCAGACACAAGCAAGTGAGATTTCTCCAGAACGTGGTTGTCATCTTTGGCTTAAACACCTCTGTTTGCACGAGTTTCTTTGTGTTCTCTGAGTTTGGAGCAAGTTTTAAACACTGTGGAGAGAGCCAGGCAGAACGTAACACCTGGCAGCAAAGAACATGAGACGGAGCTCAGGTTCATAGTAGTCAAGCTGTCGAGGTGCTATTTTTATCCTGTTTGATCTAAGACTGCCAAGTCTGCAGAGCGAACGGAGTCAGAATCCCACCCAAGGGATGCGTTCGGCTTCCCAGAGACGGCAGGTGCATCGCGGGGGCCTGTCTCCGCGCCCTTCTGACTGTAGGGGTCTGTCGTCCTGGACCCCCGGCCCCCACCCCATGCCAGGAGGGGGCAAGCCCGTGGCCAGAGTCCCAGAAGGGCACTTCCTGTCTCTCTGTGCCCTCGGAACGGTCTCAGCTGATTCCGCGGAGGGGGCAGGAAGGAAGCCTGGCTTCTCTCCTGAACCTGGTGGACTCTCGCGCTCTGGGCTTGTGGCGGGAAGGGGCAGGTGCACACAGAGCAGAGGGAGGAGGATGGTCATGGTCTTTCCTGTGTTGGGGAGTACAGACCGCGGGCTTTTCTAGGTCTTCACAGCCATACACCTGCTCGCGCACAAGCTCTTCTGTAGGTGAGACGCGTCCCAGGACTGAGGCGTATTGTAGGAAGTTTCCCTCAACTCCCAGCTTCATGTAATGTCCTGTTTGTCCTGTACCCTATAGAATTCTTCACTGGACAGACCTGGACCATCTCTTTTCTTCCCTAAAACTTGAGTCCCAGATAGAGTTAGGAGCGACAAGAGGCTGCAGGACAGTCGTTTGGGGACGGTGCCATCATTTCTCAGTATGCGTATTTGTTTGCAGGCACAACTCAGTTAAAATCGCTGCAAGCCTGACAAAAACACAGGCCACTGGGCCCACCTAGAGGATGTCCGACTCAGCGGATTTGGGGCTGCCGCAGAATCTGCTTTTCTAGCAAGTTCCCAGGCGAGGCCGATGCTCCCGGTCTGCAGATCACACTTGGAGACTCGCTGGTGCAGGGGGAGCTGAGGCCGCAGCCGGACACCGTGAGCACGCGGTGGGCCCTGCAGGAGCAGAGGGGGAGGCTCTCGCTTGTGACCTAACAGACTTCTGCATTTGAATTTTTTTTTACAAGACTTAACACACTTATGACTTAATAGATTTCTTCTGGGTTTTTTTTTTCAATGAGAATTTATTGCTTAGGAAACGGTATTTTTAAATTATAGTTAAAAACAAAGAAACCCAAATGATATTCTTACCTTCAAGGAGACTAGTGATGTTATCTGTGTTCTGAGCAATGATCCTTTCCATTCTGTAGGTCCAACCAGAAGACCTAGCCACATATTTCAGAAATTATAGATGACGATCACACGTGAACTTGGGCTAGCCTTTGATAACCACATAAAAATTACCAAAAAAATTTGGAATGATTTTTAAAGTAATCAGCCAATCGGACACATGTTTAATGATATACATAATTGCTATTGGTTTTCCTAATAATCAGGCAATAGGGTAAGGGAAGTAACTAAATAATTAGGTGGGCTTTTTTTTTTTTTCTTGGAGCCCAAACGATTTATTTTCATGGTCTTACTTTTCCTCGGTTCTCCATGGTGTATTGCAATGAGCACCATGGTTAGGGGTATTGTCTTAGCAATGCAACATTTAATCCCCATTACCCACCAGACCTGGAAATACACACGGGCCGACCTGGAGCGGCCACACCAACCTGTTCTTCCGAAACTCCGCTCAAGCCTGTGGCACAGCCTGCTCTTCGGGGCTTTCCCAACAGAAGCAGAGCTGCAAAAAGCTGATAGGAGCGAAGAAGATGGGCAAGGGGGTGAAGAAGGTCATGAGATCCATTATATGGGGCACTTCCTCAGCCCTGGGCACTGTCCCGAGTCCTTGTGACAGATTGTCTTCTTCAGTCTTCTTGATAACTGTAATCTAATATCATTCCTCACTTTAGAGATGAAGGAAGAGTCGCTTGTCCAACAAACGCTAGAAAGGGAAGGGGTGGATTTGGAGCCAAGCATCTCATTCTCCAAAGCAAGAGTCCTTTCTTCCCTGAGGCGACCACAGCCTGCTGCGTCTGTGCCCAGCTCCAGGTTGACCCAAGTGCTGGTGCACAGGAGCTGGCCGTGCCGCGGACAGTCTGGTTCATCTGCCGGACTGCCCGCCCACCCCGTCCTCATCTCCACAGTCCAAGTCTGGCTGATCGTTCCAGGTCTGGTCCAAATGGCCTCGACTTCCTTAAGCGTTTCCAAGAGAGGTCTTTCTGCTGACCACTTCCACACATACATTCACACCCAGGAAATGCCAAAACAGTTACAAAACTTGTGAAGTTTTAACATTCACTTAAAACAATGTTTTTAATGCACACGAAAATGCATGCAATTTCAGGAAAAGACAATATTTTAAATTCAAATTTGGGGGCCTTTCATAAATCGGTGTCCAGGCTCAACTTCTCACTTCCAAATGTCCGCACTTCTTACTATGTGCCACTGTTAAGATACTTATGACTTTCCACCCTGTGTTGGAGTCACACTGTGTCTTCCCAGAAGTCTTTAAACTCAAGGGTCCGTGGACATTTCAGATCGACATTTCCCACTGAGCATAGTACTGAAGGAACACAAAAATGAAATTTGCTGGGTAAACGTTGAATTACCCATGCCTCTCCACATTGCATAAACTTTTAGTGGTTTTCTATTCCAACCAAATAAAGTCCAAACTTCTGCAGGAAGCCTCATCTTCTTAACGTTTCTTGTTTCTGGGTTTCAGGACCCGCACGCAGTGGGTCGGTTCTTGGACGTGTGAAAGTCCTTCCTCCCTGTGCCTGCATCTGCTGGCTTCTCTCTACGGGGATTGTACCTCTGACCCTTTTTCCTGCTTGTTACAAATTGCCTATCCTTCAAAACCAGCTTCATTCTCACCTCCGCTCCGAAAGTTTCCTTAACCACAACCTGACTCATGTCGAATTCTCTACCCTGTGTGCACCCACAGCACATTGCTTCAAGCGTTGATAAAACAATTATGTAATTCTCTTGCTCTGGTGAGTTCCTCACATGACATTTGAAGGCATGGTTGTGTCTTCTTCGGTGTCTGCCCAGCGTGGCTGAAGACCTTTCACTGGGGAGACAAGGTCAGTGGGTGACCTGGATCTCTTCCACCCTGAGTCTCCTCGGTCCCATGTGGGACCGTGTTCAGACGTTCTCCCATGAGTATGTGTTCCTGTTCTGTTTCTCACATTTGATCACAGACTTTTAACAGTAGACACTCAATCTTTTATTTTCTAAAAATCTGTTTCCACACAGACACTCAAAAATTCTTCCTTGGCTGCTAACATCAATGGATCTTTACAGTGAAGTTTTAAGTTTTGCTCATTTTGTTTCGAAATAATCATTACTTGACATCTTTTTAATTAAAATGGAGTTTTCACGAGAGACTTCCATTTTTGTTAAAAAGCAAGCCACATTTCCAGAATCTACGTCCGTATTCTGTGCCTTCTGCATCTTTATTTCGATAGAAGTCTACTGGGGTCAAGGCAGGTCGCTCTCAAATTCTTGAAACCTAGAAGACAGAATGATGTCCGCTTGGAAGCTCCCCAGCCCGTCCACTTCCTGCCACTTGCAGAGCAAATCTCAAGGATTCAGCCACTCCTGCCTGTGTCAAGTCAGACACGCTTGCCCATAGAAATCCCATGCTTGGCTTTTCTTGAGAAAGGCAGAGATGAGGCAGTGCCCGGGCAGGCCTGACCTTCCTCAGGGCCACAGTGAGTTCTGGCTTCCGGTCGTGGTCCCCTCAGTTGCGTCTCTCAGGGACTCTGCCCCGTCCCCAGGACTCGGGTTTGCCGAGCTCAGCCACCTCCCAGCCCAGGGCACGGCACCCCCAGGTCGCGGCCTGGAGCGGAAGCCAGCACCTGTTCTGAGGGGTTGGAGCCCATACAGACCATTAAATGTCTTTCGTGTAACTTGATTTAGGGCTTACTGGGCATATGCCTTTTCTTTTTCCTTGTCACTCAGGTGACCATTGGGTGTGAGCTTTAATTACGTGGATTGGTTTGTGAATTGGAATTTCACTATTTTATGGTTGTAGAGATTAATCGTTTTGCTTTACCTTAATCACTCCCTTTTGTGGTAAATAAACTCGATCAACTGGCTCCTGTGTCCTTAAAGTTGGAGTGTTGCCAAATTATCACTTTTTTTCCTGATGGAAATTTACTTTGACTGAATCCATGTCATTGAGACATTTCCATGAAGCCCTTTATTTTATTTTATATTATTTTATTTTACTTTATTTTATTTATTTATTTGAGAGAGAGAGAGCGCACAAGCAGGAACAGAGGCAGAGGGAGAAGCAGACTCCCCGCTGAGCAGGGAGTCTGACAAGGGGACTCCATCCCAGGACCCCGGGCAGGGGTCGAAGACAGAAGCTTCACAAACTGAGCCACCCAGGCATGTCTCCAGGAAACCATCTGATGGAGCCTGGGGCCTGCCTCCGTTGGCCGGGGCAAATCTCCTGACACAGAAGGTTTGGTGGCACCTAGAGTGTTGTCCTCAGGAACGCCAAGAACACCCTTGAGCCGACGCCCGGAGTGAGCCAGCTCTGAGTTCACACGAAAGATCCGGGAAGGCCGTCGTCTCCTCTGCGGTGGCTGTGGTCTGGGTACAGGTCCCTCAGCTGTACATGAGGACCGTCAATTTCTCCAGCAGGTTAGTAACAAGTGACACATGTGACTTGTCATTTGCAGAGCATCGGGTGGGGGCGGGGGGGGAGAGCAAGGCCTCTGGAGCTCTGTTGTTGGGGTTTGAACCGTGACAGCACCCGGATGTCTGGGGCAGATGTCTTCCCTGGGCCTCAGTTTCCACTCCATAACGTTGGAACGGCCCCACACCACTTCCTACGGGTGAGTGAGTACGACCCGTAAAAGCTGCTTTGGACAACGAAGCACTCTGCGCTATGGTATGATTTTTTTTTAAATTTTTTTTCTGGCTTCAGATTTACTCAAAACAAAACAACATCGTCCAACTTTGCTGAGGCAGCTGACCACATCCGGGACCAAACCTGCCTCTGAAAGGGAATTCAGTGGCTGACCCAGCCCTGGCCTCAGCCTTCTGGGGGCACCAGTGGGCACGGTGCTTTGTCGGCAGGTGTCCCTGTCAACTTCCCCTGCCGTGAGGCTAGAGGCCACTCTCCCTCCAGACTTGGGGCCGAGCCGCCCGTCTGAGGACGGCTGCCATGCAGCACATTCTCGGGGGCGGGTGGAGGTCATCACAGAGCTACCAGACACCCTCGGTGGTGACGTACCAGTAGAAATGTCTCCAGGCCCACTGTTGTCTACACAGCCTCGTGACCTCAGAGGCTGCGTAGCCTCCACGACGTGAAGACTGGGCCCACTCTTGTCTGCCAGCTCAGGTGTTCAGGCATGCGGACGTCCTTCCTGGCCACCATCACCGCCTCCTGGAAAAGGAGATCATAACTGGCCATTCAGCCCCTCTTGGGCACTGACGTCTGGGCGGCCGCCATGTCAGGCCGGGCCGGAAAGGACAGTTGTGCACGGCGTCTCCTCCCCGTGGTATGAGTGTTCAACAGGTAGACAATATGGGAGGGAAAACCCTCATTCTATTGAAGATATAAAATGAAAAGTGTGAAAAATCATAGTGAGAATGTCATATAATACGTTCTTTTTCTTTTCTCATCATTCATTGTAGGTCTCCGTGAAGTTTTTCAGAAATTTTTGAGTACAGTTGACACACAACGTTACATTAGTCTCGAGTGTACCACATAGTGATTCCCTTCGCGTGCGTGGTACGTGTTCACAAGCGTACCTACGACCTGTCACCATACAGCACGACTACCACACCCTCGACCGTGTTCCCCACGCTGTGCCCTTTATTCCTGAGACTCATCCATTCCATGACTAGAGTGGGACCTCCCGCTCCCCTTCCCACACTCTGCCCAGCCCCCCACCCGTGCTCCCCTCGGGCAACCACCCTTTTGTTCTCTGTATTTACAGGTCTGATTCTGCTTTTCGTTTGTTGTTTATTCATTTGTTTTATTTTTTAGTCATTTATTATATTATTTATTTATTTTTAATTCGAGGCTAGTGAACAGCCGGCACTCTCTTAGTTTCCGGTGTACTATGATAGAGTGACGCAGCCGTTCTGTACGTTTCTCAGCTCCTCACAGCACGCGCACTCTGATCCCCATCCCCCGTTCCACCCGTCCCTCCACCCACCTCCCCTCAGGCAACCACCAGTTTGTTCTCTGTATTTAAGAGTCTGTTTTTAGGAGTCTTTTCCTATTTGTCTTTTTTTTTTTCTTTGTTGGCTTGTTTGTTTTGCTTCTTAGATTTTACATATGAGTGAAATTATGTAATGTTTGTCTTTCTTAATCTGACTTATTTCACTTAGCGTTACACGTCTAGGTCCATCCATGGTGCTGCAAATGGCAAGACCTTGTCTTTCTTACGGCCGCATAATAGTCCTGTGTGTGCACACATGTGCACGTGTGTGTGTATGTGTGTTTATACATACATGCCACATCTTCCTTATCCACTCGTCTATTGATAGGCACTTATGCTGCTTCTATATCTTGACTATTATAAATAATGCTGCAATAAACATAAGGGTACATATATATATTTTTTGAATTATGAACACCCAGGGGTGGAATTATTGGATCATATGGTATTTCTAGTTTTAATTCTTCAAAGAACCTCCACGCTGTTTCCCACAGTGACTCCCCCAGTTTTCATTTTCACCAACAGGGCACAAGGGTTCCCTTTTCTCCATATCCTCACCAACACTTGTTATTTCTTGTCTTTTTAATTTTAGCTATTCTGACAGGTGTAAGGCAATATCTCATCACGGTTTTGATTTGCATTTCCCTGATGATGAGTGACGTTGAGCATCTTTTCATGTGTCTATCGGCATCTGGATGTCATCTTTTGAAAAGTGTCTATTCAGATCCTTTGATCATTTTTTAATCAGATTGTTTGGGTTTTTTTGGTGTTGAGTTGTATCAGTTCTTTATATATTTTGGATACTAACCCTTTATCAGATATGTCATTTGCAAATATCTTCTCCCATTCAGCAGATTGTCTTTTAGTTCTGTTGGTTGATTCCTTTGCTGTGCAGAAGCTTTTTCTCTTGATGTAGTTCTAATAGTTTATTCTTGATTTTGCTTCTCTTACCTCAGGAAACTTTCTAGAAAAACGTCATTGCAAATGATGTCAGAGACATCCTGTCTGTGTTCTTTTCCAGGATTTTTATGGTTCAGGTTTCACATTTAGATTTTTAATCCATTTTGAGCTTATTTTGTGTATGGTGTTCGGAAGTGGTCAAGTCCTTATTATTTTGCATGTGGCTGTCCGGTTGTCCCAGCACCACTTATTGAAGAGTCTGTCTTTTTCCCACTGTATATTATTGTCTCCTTTGTCATGGGTTAATTGGCCATATAAGCGTGGCTTTATTCCTGAGCTCTCTACTCTGTTCCATTGATCTGTGTGTCTACTTTCGTGCCGGTGCCTACTGCTTTGGTTCCTACAGCTCTGTAGTATACCTTGAAATCTGGAACCATGATACCTCCAGCTTTGTTCTTCTTTCTCAGGAAAGCTTCTGCTATTTGGGGTCTTGTGTTGTTCCATAAAATATTAGTATTATTTGTTCTAGTTCTGTGGAAAATGCTGTCAGTCCATGAATTTTTAAAAAATCACATTATATCAAGAAATCCTATCTTAAAGTAGGTCCTTTTATGAGAGAATATTAGCTGAACCACACGAAATTGCCATTTGTGTAAGTCAAAAATGGTCAAAGATTAGCAATTTCATGTGGTGTGGTTGCATATTTTTCTCAGATGACCAATGTTTCAGTTGGAGGTTATATTCCTTTTTAAACAATTGGTGTCAAACAAGTGACGTGTCCATGATTAATATGATGCCAGGAATGCAAAGCTGCAATAATTGTTGACGCCTACACTAACCCTAAGTAGTCAAATTACGCTCCATGTCGCTGCGTTTCAGAGCTGAAAAGGACCTAAGAGATCATCAGTCTAACATCATTTTTAAGATATGGAAACTGAGTCTCCAAGAGGTTAATCACACACCCAGGACTGGAACTCCTATTTCCTGATTTCCAATTCAGTACTTTGCCCCCTTCCATAGGCCTCCCTCCCTCCTACAATATGCACATTGAGCGGCTCCCCTGAACAAGGGCCCCACTGTTCCATCAGATTTGCATATAAAAAGATAAGAAATCACAGTTCTGCTGTAGCATAAATAAGACCTAAATGAAAATATTAGCTATTAAAATATGAAACAAGTACTGATATGTTGCTCCCCTCTTTACACATTAGGACATATCCAACTCACACCAGGTTTAGATGACTCTGTCTGACCTCTAAGGGGTGGGCTGCTTGCCCTTCCCGGGTCTGCAGTCCAGGGCCTGAAACAACCTGGCTCCACCCACCCCACCATCAAATCAATGAGGGAAAGATCCAACAGGGCTCATGGCATCCACTGTCTATTTCTAGAGCAAGCATGCTCTCACACAGGTTGCAGGTGTGACAGGTGTAAGTGAGACTCTGGGGGAGGGTGGGACACTCCCCATTCAGGAACTGTCATATTTGTTTATCGAAATCTGGACAGGACAATCTCATTCTTGCATTTGTGGGGAGATACCCCATCTTATGAGCACCCAAATCCCCAGGCAAAGACCAGCCTGGCTTGTCCCCTTGGCTGTTGAGGGACAGACCGCTTCCCAACGAGAGGTGCACGGAAGTCACTGGGCTCTCATTGAGCCGGGGTCTCGCAGAATTGTCTGGTTCTTTGTGTGATGATATAGCCTGTTGCTTGGTGAATGCCCTGCAAGCCAGAGCTGGAGAAACCCTCCAAGTTAAGTCACAGGATGGGGCCATTGGGCCCAACCCTGAGGCTGAGATCCCAGAAGTGATGACGGCACCCGGCTCCGGGGGTTTGGCTGTAGATGGACAGAGACTCGAGTGCAGGGACGTCTCAGCGCCAAAGACACAGCAGGGAGAACCCCTCAGTCATTGGCAGGCTCCCCGAGGCACACACCTCCCTGTGTTTCCACTGCTCAGAGCCCTCGACATATTTTTACTGGTATGTAGCTCCCTGTCGTCCTTGTGACTAGGAGGGTCTTCTGGGCCGTGAGACGGATCTTTTCTCGTCGCATACCTGTGCTCACCACATGAAGACCCGGGGTCAATGTGTGTTGCGTGAATGAATTAATGACTCTGCGTGTGTGTCCTCGCCAGGACTACATTTTATGAATGGTCAGAGGAGCCTAGTAACAGGGATTGAGCGGGCCGTCTGCCACCAGTTTGTGACATTACGTTATTAAACATCGGGTTAGTGGGATGAAAGGGTTGTTCTGTGCAGGCATGTGCTTGTGAGTTGTGGCAGCCTGCAGGGGTGGAGCGGCCGACTCTGAAGTCACCCCCCCACGAGCAGCTGCGTGTGTCCTGGTTTATCCGCTCGCCCCCTCGCTCTGTGCCTCAGGCCTCCGGGGCAGCCCGGCCAGAGGAGACAGGAAGGAGCTCGGGGCAGAAACAAGTGGAAGGAAGGGATGTGTGAGAGGAGAGCAGAGGAACTTGCAGGGAGGGAGCTCTGACAAGCCTCTCCCGCTTTCTCAAGAGGGGTCTCCGACGGCCCCCAAGGGCAAGGGGCTCACGGTGTCCATTACGTGCATTTGCTTTTCCACTTCTTCTCCTCGAGGAACTTTCCCGCGAAGTGTCCCCCGGTGCCTCACGCAGACTCCCAAGACATGTTGAGCCGCCGCGGAACGTGAAAGGCCGGCTCTGCAAACACCCAGCTCCCTTGCTAGCAGTCGGGCCACCAGCTTCCTCTCCGGGCTCTCGGCTGCCCGAGGGTCCCACGGTGAAAGTGCACCCTGCTTCCCGGGCTCCAGCCGCTTCCCAGCGCCGCCTGAAGCTCCTCTAAGTTTAAACAACGTAAACCACCTTCTGGCCCTAGAGGCGCGTGCGTGCGCGTGTGTAGACCCACTGCCTGCCTGCGAATCAGGCTATTTAAATGTGAGGGGAATGACCCACGTGGGGACAGTGTTTTTGAATAAATGTGACTCATGAAAACTATTCTAAGAATTAAACTATGTTGGGACAACTCCTGAGTTGAAGGGAGCCCCACATCTGGAGACGAGGGGTCAGTGCACCTGGTTTTTCTCCAGGGGAATTTGTAGGAGCATCAGCCTTGGGGGGTCCATGCTAGCACGCTGGAGAGCCCCCCCAGGGCAGAGCCTGTGTGCTCCTGTGGCCCCAGCTCTCTGTGAACACCTGAGCCACTCGAAAACATATGGAGCAGGGGTCGAGGGAGGGGGTTGCTGTCCAATGACCTTGCCACGTGTCCCTCGAGTCCAGCCGCACAACATCCGTGTAGCACGGTGTGTCTTTGCCAGGGACTTTGGACGCAGAGGCAGAGAATGAGCTGGGTCAGCCCTGGTCGCGGCCCGCAGGCCCCTGGCCAGCACAGGTGGGACGCAAGGCTCCGTCGTAGGCAGAGGTGGGGCAGAAGCCGCACGACTCACACGCTCAGTCTCTGCTTCACTGCCTGGTGTCCGTTGGTCTTTCCAAGCTCGTTCTGTCTAACAAAGGGCATCAGGGAACGCGGATCAGCTGGAAGCGTACAGGGCTTCCGTGCAGCCTGGCGAGGAAGTCCGAGCTACCAGAGCAGCTCCCTGTGCTTCCGTCTTCAGCTCGGTGATCCTCACAGAGGCTGGGCTCCGTCCTAAGGCGCTGACAACTTTCCTCCACGTTCCCCAGGGCCAGAGCTACTGAATGCGTGCCCCCCGGCCTGCTCTCCGGATCACGATCTGATGTCCCTTTGGAAGGGGTCAGGTACCCCAAAGGAGGCGGTAGGTGAGCCCAGGCCCACCCCCACCCGATAGCTGGTGGCTGGAGAATCAGCCACCCACGTGACCCTTTAACAACTTTGTCTCATCCCCGTCTGCAACGTGAGGACTTCAGAGACTCAGACACGCACAGCAGGCAGGCGTGTTTTCTTTGTTGGAAGTGTGTCCGGAACGAGGGTGGCAAGGATGAGGGTCCCCCCTTCCTGGATTCACACCCACCTCTGATACTCGCAAACACCGAGGAGGCCAGGAGTCAAAGCGCCTTTCCGCCCTGGCTCTCCGGCTTGCTGAGATTCACGGGACAGAAACAAGGCAGGGGAGAGCAGTGACCTCAGGTGGGAGGACAGGCACCAGGGACGAATGGGGAGCCCCTCCCTCTGCTCTGCTTTTTTTGTGTGTCTGTTCCAGGCCTCTCTCAATCTGATTCTTTCTCCCCTTTGTGGGCCAACCTTGCTTTGCACGGGTCTCCCTGCGGCCTGTCCTTCGCAGCGCACCTCCCCTAGCAGCGGCTCGGGGAGGGGGGCCGGGAAGACACAGGCTCGCGGGAAATAACGGCAAGGCCGCGGCAGCAATCCGGAGACTGGGTAGCACAGAAGCGTATTTTATTCCGTGTCTGTGCCCTGGGGTCTCAAGCGCGCCTCAGGCAACCATGCAACTAACCTTGACGTGGAGAGTGGCCCGAGCGCTAAACCCACGGACTGTACACTTCGGCAGAATCCTACGTGATGTCATCACCCCAGAAGCATGGGACGGGAAGGGGATGAAATTACTAAGAGTGGTGGTAATGGTTTTTCTGCTTCCTTCCATCCGCGGCTGGGCATGCAGCCCTCCTGCCCACCACCGCGCCCAGCCCAGCGTCCGAGGCCCCGCGGCTGTGTCAGCTCGCTCTTCCGCCCCGTCCTATCCTCAGGGCTCTTGCAGGAGCAGACCCCACACGGACCTCCAGCAAGCTGCTCGGACCTGCCACCCTCCGTGCGAGGAAGTGCCTCCTCGCAGCTCTCTGGAAATCTCTTCAGCGGCTCACCCTCCACCATCCGCAGCTCTGAGCGGGCATGGCATTTCTCAGAGAGCAATGGCCCCTTGTGTGCCTGGGAAGCCGGCAGGGCCCCGCCTGCTACATCTCAGCCTCTAACAGAGACCAATAGAAATTGATTCAAAGCCTTGCACCCCTGTTAATTATGCACTTGAGATTTCAATAGCTGGCGAATGAAAATTTCACTAATACGCCGACGTCAGGCAGCACGGGACCGCGTCAAAGGGTAAATCGATGGAAAACCACACATAGGGAAGAAACTAACCCGCACGTGTGAGCGGAGGGTACAAATATTAGTTTGCGTGTGTGGGTACCAGCCAGGAAGCTCGGCGCTGCCCCCACACCTCAGGGAGACGGATGGCGACGTAGGGACCCTGGAGAGCTCATCCTCCCAGGTTTTGTCCGAGTCCGGCAGCAGCGAGGGCTGGGAGCGTCTCAGACACAAAATAGCACCTTGTCTTAAACTTTTACTTTCATGGACAATTAGGCCTTACACGGGAGAGAACTGGGTGTGAGAGCAAAGCAAACCCTGGTCATCACGTGTTAAATTCCTTAGAAAGATGCACAGTGTAAGATGGTAGACAGTGTGTCCATTTGATACCCAGACCCTTCTCCCGCTGCCCCAGTGGTCCCCTCCCTGCCTGTGTCACCATTACAGTGAGTAAGATGGACCTGAAAAATATCTCCTCTATTTATTGCGCGACACACTCGAAGTGCAAGGTGTGTGTGTGTGTGTGTGTGTGTCTAGTATTTGACATCGGATACAGAGCATTGAGTTGGTTATATTTCCCCCTCAGTTAGTGGCATGAAGCCAGCGTGGGCTCTTCCTTGCCTGTGTAATGATTTAGTGTCCATGCTCCCTCGTTCCAGTTATGGTCATCGCACCCCCGACCGCCACGCCACAGTCAGCAAGCATATTCATGTGCTAAATGCACGCTTTTTTGTGCATAGGTTTTCTTGAAAAGTGTATCATTTTGAGCTGGAGTGTTTTTAATAGACGTAGATGGTATCATATCACACATTTTATTTTGCTTCTCATGTTGTCCACTTAGGATTCTGTCTTTGGCGTTCATTCTGATAATGTCTACAAATCCCCCATAGCTTCTAGCTGTTGGCAGTGCACCGTGACGCCAGCTCCTTCCAGAATTGCTTTGCCATTCTTCCAGGGTGAACACCCAGATTGCTTCCAACCTCCTGCTACCGAAAAGACACTCAGATAAGTGCACAGTTAACACCCTCGTGAATGTAGCCCTTATGGAAGTGTGAGGGCATTTTTGGGAAGACAGTTTCTAGGTTGTGGGCGTGCCTGTGCTCGCATGCGTCGGGAGGGCTAGGGGCCCGTGCGGGGTGTCTCCAGCTTGCACGCTACCAGAGCAGACCCAGGTGTGCCCAGGATCACTTAGCGAACTCAGAAGGCGGCTCCACAGGTCGGGGGGGAAAGCACAAATTCCGCTGAGCCCTCAGTTATGTTCCCTTTGATTTGTGTGTTTCTGCACCAATACCAACAGCCGTCCAGGATGGATTTGGGCAGAGAGAACGCCCCTCTTCATACTTCTTTCAGGTTGATTTACTATTTTGTGAACGTTTATTCTTTCATACAAAATTTAGAGCTCCTTCAAAGGGTCCAACTTGAATTTTGACTGATACTGCATTGGGTTCATAGAATAATTGGAGGATAATTTAAAGCATTTAAAATATGTTATCCTGGGCAAGATGAGATTTATTCAAATCATTTATATCTTTACTCTTCTTCTTAAATTTTTCATTTTGAAGTTGTTTCCAACTTACAAACAAGTTGCAAAAAGGGTACAAAAAAGTTTTCTCTATGACTGTCCCTCAGTTTCCCCAGATGTTAACTTACTTAGTACAATGATCAAAACCAGGAAATTGATATCAAAAGAATACTATTGACTCATCAACAGAGTTTGTTCAGATATGACCAATCGTCCCACACAATGGTCTTTTTTCTGGCCTAGGATCCAGTCCAGAACCACACATTACATTTCATCGCCGTGCCTCTTGGTCTCTTCCAGGCTAGGACACTTTCTTGGCATTTCTTCGCCTTTTGTAAATTTAACACTGCTGAAAGATATACTGATGGAAGGAGGAGTCCCTGGACCGCTAGTGTGTAGAATGTCTCTGTATTTGAGTTTGTGCGATGTTTCCTCATGATTAAATTCAGGTGTCCTCATGACCAAATGCAAGAACGCCATATAACTGTGGTTGAGAGATATAAAACAGAACACCCAAATATTGCATGAGACAAACTTATACTAAAAAATGTTTCATTGTTTATCTGTAATTCAAGTTTTACTGGGCATGCTGTATTTTTATTTGTCAAACCTAGAAAGCCTGTGCATAAGCGATTCTGTGCTCCTCTCGGGGCATCAGATCAAGGGGTCCATAATTTTGATAGCTCTCATTAGCTTTGGTAACTTGGTTAAGGTGGTGTCTGTCAGGTTTCTCTTCTGCAAAGTTATTATTTTTCTCTTTTTTAATTAATGAGCATATGGTGGAGAGATACTTTGAGACTGTGCAAATATCCAATTTTTCACCACATTTTCACCCACTAATTTTAGCAACCATCGATGATTTTTTTTTTTGCCTGCAACAATTATTAGTGGGGTGTTTGCAAAATGGGACTTTAGATGTCCATCATTCCCTCTATATTTATGAATTGGGATTCTACTATAAGGAAAAGCTGTGTGTTCTTCCCCCATTGGTTTATTTATTCAATTGTTTTTTATATCAGTGTGAACTCATGGATATTAATTTTGTTGTACGGATTATTATCCATATATTCTCTGATGCTATAATGGTATCTAGTACTACCATAATTATTGTGTTGCTCAGCTTGCTCTGGGTTTGGCTGTACGAGGTGACTCCTGTGTGCTCTGGATATGCCTTACCCCCCTTCTTCACACCACAGGAGGCCCCAGCTCCTCTTGTGCCCCCCGTGCCCCAGCCCCAGAGTTAGCCTCTTCTTCAAGGAACTCCTGTTCTTCTAATTGGAGAATGAGATTTAGAAACCAAATCTCAGTGCTAGGTGAAAGGTGTGTATATGCTTCTAAATTGTTATTCTTATTATAAATTTTATTTTCTAGTTGGATATTTCAGGTATAGAGAAATGCTTTGTTTTGTTGCATTATCTTATATTTAACAACCTAATTAAAGCTTCTAACATGTCTACTATGTTTTCATTTTTAGATAGTTAATCATATCAGATGCAAATAATGAGGTCTTACCTCTTTCCTTACGATTTAACTTGTTTTAATTTTCTTTCCTTATACCATTGGCTAGGGCTGCTATTACTGTATAAGTTTGTATAAGTTTAGTATAGTGTATAAGTTTAGTATAAGTTTGTCTCATGCAACTGTGTTAAAATACAGATATGATAGTGGATATTCTCGTTTCCCCCCCAAAACTTAAAGAGAATGTATTTAAGATTGTTTCTTTATGTATATTTGCTTTTGATTTTTGACGTGTGAACATTGCCTTAAGGAAATGTCCTTCTATGATCTAGTATGCTGAGAGATTTCGTATTAAGTCATCAAATACCTTCTTGCATCATTGACTTGGTGAGATAATCATATAACTTTTCCCTTTTAAACAATTAGTGGAAGAGAGGCATTAATTACTTCCCTGTTATTCATCTATACTTGAACTTCTGAAATGAACTCCTCTTGGTCACAATTTATGGTTGTTTAAATATAATGTTGGAATCTTTTGACTAACATTTTATTTAGGATTTTTGAAAATCTATTTTGTTTTCTTATATTACCTTTATTTGATTTTGGAATCAAGATGATGCAAGCTTCATAAAAATGAGCTGGGCAACTTTTTATTCATTCTAGTATTCTACTTTAAGGAATTGTATAGGAAGACTTAACTATTTCTTAAAAGTTTGCCATACCACTAGAAAGGTATTAGAATTAATAAACAAGTTCATCAAGGTTATAGGATATAAGTCAATATAAAAAATCAATTGTATTTCTATATACAAGCAAAGCAATCCAAAAGTGAAATTAAAATTTCCACTTACAATAGCATCAACAAGGATGAAATACTTAAGGATAAATTTAACAGTGTATGTGCAAGACATGTACACTGAAAACTACAAAATATTGTTGAAAAAAATCAAAGAAGACCAAAATAAATGGAAGGGTATTCTGTGTCTATGGATAGGAAGAGTTGATGTTAAAATAAAAATATTCCCTACATTTGTATACAGTTCAATGCAATCACTATGAAATTCTACCTGACTTTTTGCAGAAATTGATAAGCTGGACTTAAAATGGAAATGGAAATGGAATCACAGAAACAATCTCGGTAAAGAACAAAGTCAGATGATTCAAGTTCCCTGGTTTTAAAACTTACTACAAACTTACAGTAATCAAAACAGTGTGGTACTGCTATAAGGATCAACACCTAAGTCAATGGAACAAAACCAGATTTAAAAAATAAAATCCAATATTAATGGTCCATTGGTGAAAGTGTTAAGGCAATTCAATGGGGGAAAGAATCATCTTTTCAACAAATGGTGCTGACTTATTTGGATACCCACATCCAAAAGAATAAAATTAGACCCCTATCTCACACCATACAGAAAAATCAATTCAAAATGGACCATAGACCTAAATGTAAAAGCTAAACCTATAAAACTCTTCAAAGAAAATTTAGCAATAAATCTTTGTGGTGTTGGGTTAAGCAATGATTTCTTAGCTATGATATCAAAATTGTAAGTGATCAAAGAGAGACTGATAAATTGGATGTCATCAATATTATAAGCTTTTGTGCTTCAAAGGATATTGTCAAGAAAGTGGAAGACAACACATGGGCTAGGAGAAAATATTGGTAAATTATATAACTGATAAGAGGATTGTGTCCAAAATATATAAACACACTTACAACTCAAAAGTAAAAAGACAAATAACCCAATTTAAAAATGAGCAAAGGACTTGAATAGGCATTTCAGCAAAGAAGACATATAAATGACCAATACACACATGAAAAGAAGCTGAGCATTATTAGTCACCAGAGAAATGCAAATGAAAACCATAATGAAATATTACTTGACATCCACCAAAATGGCTACAATCAAAAAGACAGACAATAGCATGTGTTGATGACGATGTGGAGAGACTGGAACACACCTATGTTGCTGGTGGCCATATAAAATGGTGTGACCACTTTGAAAAGTTTGTTAGTTTCTCATAAATAGAGGGTTTTCATATGGTCCAGCCATTGTACTCCTAAGTATACATCCAAGAAAAATGAAACATGTCCACACAAAAACTTGTACACAGACACTCACAGTGGCATTATTCATAATGGCCCCAAAGTGAAAACAACCCAAATTCCATCAGCTCATGAAGGGATAAACAGAAGGCAGTATACCCACAGGCTGGATCATTACTTGACAGCAATACTTGACAGCAATAATAATATGCACGTATTGCATGGTGCACTGGGTGTTATACGCAACTAATGAAGCATCAAACTTTACATCGGAATCTGGGGATGTACTGTATGGTGATTAACACAATATAATAAAATAAAATTAAAAAAAAAAAAAAAGAAAATGAATTGCTGATCTATGCTACAATGTAGACAAATCTTGAACACATTATGCAAAGTGAAAGAAACCAGTCACAAAGGACCACATGTTGTATAATACCATTTACACAAAATGTCCGAAAAGGCAAATCAATAGAGACATAAAGCAGATTACTATTTGTTTAGGGCTCAGGGTGGGAGGTGAGGTTGGAGAGGGAAGTGAGAAGTGACTGCTGATGACTTCTTCCAGGGGCTAAAAATAGTCCACAATTAGACCATGGGAACTGTCGCACAACTCTGTGAATATACTAAAGCAATCGAATGGTACACTATCTTTTTAGAGCGACAGAGAGAGAGCAGGGGAGGGGCAGAGGGAGAGGGAGAGAGAGAATCTAAGCCAACTCTATGCCTATGCAGAGCCCAATGCGGGGCTCGATCTCACAACCCTAAGATCATGACCTGAGCTGAAACCAAGAGCTGGACGCTTCACTGACTGAGCCACCCAGGTGCTCCAGTCATTCCTTTTTTTTTTTTTTTAAAGATTTTATTTATTTATTTATTCGACAGAGATAGAGACAGCCAGCGAGAGAGGGAACACAAGCAGGGGGAGTGGGAGAGGAAGAAGCAGGCTCACAGCAGAGGAGCCTGATGTGGGGCTCGATCCCACAATGCTGGGATCACGCCCTGAGCCGAAGGCAGACGCTTAACCGCTGTGCCACCCAGGCGCCCCCATTCCTATTTTTATTCCCAATATTGTTGTGGAACAAAACGTGAATGATATCGATCCATGTTTGGCCTATTTTTGTAAATGTTTCAAGTGTATTGTGTACCTCCTTTGGAAATGTTTTTTTTTTTTTTTTTTTTTTTTTTTAATGTGACGGCTCAAGCCGATTGAGGACGTTGTGTGAGTATTGAACAGCTAAGCTAAGATTTTATCTTTGTGCTCTGTCCGTTTTGGGAAAAGATGTGCTGAAGTCTCATCGATGATTGTTGACTTAGCCACGGCTCCCTGAGGCCTTGTCACTTGCGGCTTGCACGTGGTGAAGCCCTGTTCACGTTTACTGTGGATTTAGCATCTGGTTCTCTCTGGTCTTTTACCAGCAGGTGATGTCACCCTTTTGTTCTTACAGTATTTTTGGCCTTATATTCAATTTTGTCAGAAATTCAGATTACTACACAATTGCCTTTTGGTTCATATTTGCTTAGTATAATATTTAACCTCAGATCTGTCTTTTAGTTGGTGGATTGAACCTGTTTGCATTTATTGTAATTACTCATAGGAAAAACCTCAGTTCTGATATCTTATATATTTAATTTGCCGAACCTTTTATTTCCTCCTTTTAGTTTTTGTTTCTGCTTTCTATCGTATGGGCCCAATTTTCTTCCACTGGCTTACACTTTGGGCATTTCTGCTTTGACTGTTGTCTTCACCTCAAGACGAGTTCTCATGTGTATTGATCCTTACTATTTTTTAAAAATTTTATGTATTTATTGGAGAGAGCGAGAATGATCAGTGGGGAGGAGCAGAGGGAGAGAGAGAGAGAAGCAGGCTCCCCGCTGAGCAGAGAGCTCAACGTGGGACTCGATCCCAGGACCTTCGGTTCATGACCTGATCTGAAGGCAGACACTTACCTGACTGAGCCACCCAGGCGCCCCTATTGATCCTTACTGACTTCTTAAGCTTATCAATACCTGTGTTTTTCTCCTCACAAGGAAGGAAGTTACCACACTTCCATATCCCTTGGTGTTCTTCTCCCGTACCTTGGATGTTGATACTGCCCATGGGTTAGATTCTGGGTTCTCTCAAGAATAAATGTCACCAAATTATTTGGCTCCTTTGAATTCCTTGTCTTTTACAGCCATCTCTAAGGGTCTAGTTCTCTTATTTTTAGTACTTTCTCCCAAGTGTTTTCTCACAAAAAGTGGGTCTTTGGCAAACCATCTGAGACCTATTCAGGGGATTGCTTCTATTACGCCTTCAGATTTGAATGACAGCTTTTGTAGAAATAATATTCTAGGTTCAAATCTGTTTTCCTTTAATTATTTAAAAACATTGCTCCATTGTGCTCTTGCAGTCAGTGCTGCTGTTGAGAAGTCTAATGAAAATCTGGGTCCTGTTCTTTGTGCATGAACTGCTCATTACTTATGGAAGCTTTCAGAATATTCTCTTTGTATTCGGTGGTCTTAAATTTCACTACAATATGTCTACATGTGGGGTTTTCCTTATTTTCCCCCTCTTTTTAAAAACTTCTATGAGTTTTTCTTTCTTTCTGGGACATATACCTGCATTGTTTTTCCAAATATTTGTTCTACTCTGGTTTTATTGATCCCTCCTCCTGGGATTTCTTTTGCCCAGATATTGGTGTTTTTATTGTCATTCTCCTACGCTTTTCTTTGATGTTTCTTCTCTCTCCAGCCTCTCCTTTAGCCTTCCGGGAAAAATGCCTTAATCTTATATTTTCACTCATTAATTCATTTTTCAGCTCTTCCTATCTCATTATTTGTACTCTTTATTATGCCCTCATGCTTTTATTGTTTGTGGTTTTTCAAATTCTTCACTATAGCTCTCAATTACAGTAATAGTATAAAATGTAGGAAAATAATAAACTCTGAAGGTAGTTTCCCAGTTAAATGGAAACTTGGTATTTTAAATATTTGAAGTCAGAAATTAAGATAAATGAGAAACCACGAAATCTGTTCTACACGGGCTTTGGAAAAAGTTTTATAACATCACAATACTACATTTGTTGGGACTTGCTTCACCAGAAACCCATTCAGTCAGCACCTTGATCTTAGACCTCCAGCCTCCAGAATGTGAGGAGTCAAGTCTGTTTCTCAGGTCACCTGTTCCATGGTATGGGTTATAGCCATCAGAGCCCACTGCGTGTGCTGGCCATTCTCCCGCTGGACACCAACTCCCACCTGCCACCTGGAAAAGCCACCCCCACCCATGCACCGAGCTCTGTGAAGCATCTGGAGCAGACCCTGCCCCACGGGGAGAGGTGGGCAGTGCCGACCCGAATCGTGGTAGTCGTGTTCCAGAATCAGGAAGGCACCTGGACGTGGTGGGTGCCTGCAAAACAGTGATGCCTCGCTCTGCACTCGCGCCGGCGGACTCGCCTCTCAGAGTGAGTCCACTGGTGTCGGTAACGCAGCCCAATAGTCTTATCTGCACCCGCTTTATTCTGCAGGAAGAGGTTGGTCATCCTCGTGCGTACGAGAGAAGCCCCCTTGGGGCGACGGCGTCGGGGTGCCCCCAGACTGTGCCGCCTGCTTTAACAGGCTTCACGGTCGGCCGCTCACGGCTAAGTCCATTGCTCATGGCAATGCTTCCCTTGTAAACGACAAATAGCCATGTGAAAATAATTACTCCATGGGGCTAAAGCACCACATGAATATTTCCCCCCAGGATATTTCCCAAAAATCTTTAGGAAATGGGAATTGATGAGTAACCTTTTAGAATGGGCATACCTGAGGAGGGGCTTCCTGGAGGTTAATTTTCTTTCGCGGTGGTGGAATTTTGCGTTTGGTGGTCTAGGTTCAGATCCCCGCCGCTGGATCTCAGGTGAATCATTTAACTTGTCTGAACCTTAGCTTCTTCCTTCACAAAATGAGAAAATGACTCACACGGGCCATCTGAAACGTGAAGGACTCTAACAGCCAGGGCTAAGCGGTAGGCCCTGGCTCTGCGAAGTGCACCTTTGGGTAAACGCAGTACTACAGCCACCGTGACCCCCCCGGGCGCTTCCAGCCAGGCCGCTCGCCCTTCCGTACAAGCAGGTATTGGTGTCTATTGTCCTTCGTTCTTTCTTAAAGGTGGACATAATCCTGGAAGTTTATTTCTCAAATAATGAAAAAGCAATTTGTCATTAATACATAGTTACCTAACATTTTAGAGAAGACTGTTACGGGAGCAGCTGACTTTAAAGAGGATTGGGTTAGAATTTTATCTGTGCCTCTTCCTTTCTCTGTTGTTTTGGGAAAATTACTCAGCGTCTCTGAGCCTCTATTTCTGCATCCATGAAACCGACACCATCATACCTATTTGGCAAGGGTCCTGGGAGAGTGGGTGGGATTATCTACGGGCAGCCCCCTAACAGGATCTGCAGGGTGTCTGGCGCCCAGCCAGGGCTGGGTCTGTGATCTTGATACTTTCTGCTACTCTGAGCGACATGTTTGCATGGGCTTCTCATCTGGCCCTTCTAGATGTTAGCCAGCAGGGAGGCGTTGGCCTTCCCAGGGCTGGAATATTGCCTTCTAAATTTTCTAAAGCTTTTGCAACATTAGGAAGCCAAAGATACCTTAGCTAGAGCCCTAGGTCAATTTCACTAAACCTGAAGCTAGAAAAAAAAAACAATTTGCTGATTCACTGTGTTTGCCGAATAGACAGACTTTCCGTGTTTTTGTGCTAAAGATTTATTTAATGTCATATCATGTAATTAAAGAAAGCATGTTTGCAGTCAATTTGTGTCTGTTCCACATTGTCCTTTTGTCTTTCCGTACTTTCTAGGAGAGTCCCATTCTTGGGGGGAAACTGCGCGCAGGCAACATTTCTGAGATGTTTCATACTTTGAGTTTGACTTGGGGATATTTATGGCTGGGACTCAGGTTTCAGATGGTGGGAGGAGAGGCGGGCGGCCAATCCCAAAGCGGATCTGCTCGGGGCATTTGCATCTTGCCACCCACTTTTTAGCCCTGCCACGGTTGGACAAAGACAGCCTTTGGAGGATGTCACAGCTCTGGTTAAGATTTCCTTGTGCTTTCTAGCTGCTGGAGCAATTTTGAAGAGAGCTACCTTGCACGTGCACACTTTGCTCACATGTGTAGGCTGTCAGAAAACCATAAAACCCTGCCCATTGTGCAGTTGCCCCTGAGGAGAACCAGGATGACAATGAACCCTCTCACTGCTGACTTATTTTGCTCATTAATGCATTGATGTATGGCTTGTTTTTCTGTGGCTCAATATGACATTAGTACCTACAAAAAAGCAAATGTGTGAGAACGCTTTTGGAGCAAAATCCATTTTTGCAAAGGTAATGATGTTCTAAAATTGGAAAAAGTGCAACTCAAGCAAAAAGAAATGAAATAAACCCTAAAAGGACTGAATTCCCTTTCTTTCTAGATTTTCTGAGTAGTAAAGTTTTTTCAGTGTGCTATCAGATTGCTTCCATTATTTAAAAAATATTTTTAACACAGGAAAAAGTTAATAAGTTTCATATTTTATATTTCGCAATGTTATCCGATCGTCTTCCGCTCTTCCAGATGTTGGCTCGCGCTGTACAGCCAGGCTTATGGTTTAAAATGGATCCTATATAAGGATTCATTCCAAAGCCCAGAAAAAAAATGCTCAGGCCCAGCGAGGGCCTTGTATATTGCCACAGGACCACTATACAAACACGCGCCCGGATTTGAACACTGCAGAATTCACAAGGAATAATTTACAGGTTCTAAACTGCGAATAATAGTGAGACATAGACTTTTTAAATGTCATGTTGATATTTTATAAATGAACCTTTTGGGGGTAAAGAAACTACAAGAAAACACTCAAGTGGAGTTCTACTTTGTGCCAGACCCACCTAAGCAGGCAGGTGGAAGAGTCCAGAAGGACTGGCTGGGCTCATTGCTCTGTGTGCTTGAAGAATGTATGTCTATGAGGAAATACCAGGAAGAACAATCTGTTTCGCCCCTCCAGGTGCAAATGGATTTCTGAGCAAGTGCCCTGCCTGTGTGCCCTCACCTTCCTTGGGTCCCTGTGTCTCGGGCAGGATGGGGAGGGAGGCTCGTGACATTAGTGGTTTCCAAACACCAGCAAAAAGGCAGGAGAATGTTCTCCTTGGGGGCTATAGGAGTCGCTGAAAGGGCCACTGGCCCGAGAACGGTGTAGTGCAGACCTGCCTATAATTAATGAACTGGGCTCCAAGTGCTGCGGCCCAGAAACCCACCTCTGCCGAGGCCACGAGGGGAACCTAAACGCAGGCAAATTCGCAGCAGGCCGGAGTGGTGCCTGCAGACCGGTGACTGGCTCTAAGGAGATGTCGCTCGGTTGACAGGGACTCGTGTCCTTTTCCCTGTGCCCCTGGAGAGCCCCACTGAGGAGTCTTCTCTGCCCCTCTCTGGCTTTCTGGTTGGCCATGGGCTCCAGGGGCCCCTCATCACTCTCCATTCTCTGAACCAACCAATATAAACCTGTCTCTTCTTACAAATAATGCATAAATTTAAAATCACTGCAAAGTAGTTTCTGAAAACACTGAGATTCTGAAATAGAAGCTGGAAGCATGGAGCTGGCTTGTGAGGGTCATGCCCCCGAGCGGAGGACGTCACAGCCATCAGATGGCACTTGGGTGAGGGACAGCTCATGTTCGCCTGGCAGTTAACGTTCAGTACCCATGTCTCTCTAACTAGCAGCTTGTGCTCTCAGGAGCAATGGGGCAGAGGGAGCTGGGATGTGTAAAGAGTTAAAGTAGGCTTGACTGCCTGCAGGAGCCCTGAGCCAGCAGGGGCTATGGGCAGAGCTCTGCAGTGGCAGGAGGGGGCTTCCCTGGGGCAGATGATCAGCTGGTTTGAAGAAGTCAGTGAGCTTCCAGGGAAGTGAATCCCACTACTGGGGGAACGAACAGGCACTGTGTTTGGTGCCCGTGATGAGAAGAGCTGTTTGGGAGGAGACTAAGTCCATGAGAGCAGAGTGGGGAGGGGAACGTGCCGTTAGGCCGTTTGAGGCGCTTCAAGTATTGCCAGATGTCAAAGCACACAGATTCTTGGGCTTTAATTTTAGGTCTTATGTCATGGCTAAGAGCAGGGAGTGTGTCATTTCTGGTCGCACAGAAGCCTGAAGTCACTGTGCTGGGATGAAATGGCTAGAATGGGGAGCGGGGGCAACATGCATACAAAGTGCTCCTGGGCAGCCCACCCAGATGATGTCTGGGAATAGTTCTACAACCAGTGCCACGGGGAGGGGGGCTAGGTAGGGGGGAGGGGTCAAGCGACAGGAAGTTAAAGCTACACCTTCTGCTCTGTTGGCTGGAAGAGGCCCCAGGTTCTGGTTAGAGGCCTTCGGGGAACACGTTGGGAAAAACCAGGGTTCAGGGAGGCAAGAAAAAGGCCCATGGAGGAAAGTTTGTATTTCTGGTGGAAAGACCAGGATTAGGGGCCAGAATGCTCAACTTCATTTCACCACAGGGAAGGTGTTCATCCCTGAGTCACTGTTTCCTGATCTGCAAAGGGAAATCATAGCGATACCAGCCCACTTGTGAAAATAAAATGAAACAATAGATGTGCAAAACTATGAAATACATTTCGGATGGAAGACGTTGTTGTTGATAAGACATTATCATTCACACTTGGCTTCAGTTGGTTTTATTGTGAACGTGACTAAGTCTTTTAAGCGACTAGTACTGGATGATAAGCTAAAAGGGATTTTTAAATGTCCGTTTGCTATTTAAAATAGCATGCATATTTTGAGTGCTTTTTAAAAAAAATTTAAAAGTAGAAATGATACACATTTTTATTTGGACTGTTTTTTTAGAAGGCAGTTATGTCATTTAAAAGTGAAGAGATGAACATCAAAATCAGACAAAGACATTGCAAGAAAAAAAACCCACAGACCAATATTTTTCATAAACATAGGTGCAAAAATCCTCAAAAGAATATTAGTAAATCAAATACAACAATGCATACAATTATACAGCACAACCAAGTGGGATTTATCCCAGGTATGAAGTCTCAACATTTGCAAATCAATTAATGCAATCCATCATATCAATAGGCTAAAGCAGAAAAATCACATGATCATATCAATAGATGCAGAGAAAGCATCTGACAGTATCTAAAACTCACTCATGATAAAAATTCTCAGCAAATGAAGAATATAGGAGCATTTCCTCAAATTGATCAAGGAAATCTATAAAAAAACCTATAGCTGATATCACTTAATTGTGAGAAACTCACATCTTTCCTGCTAAGGTCAAAGAAAATATTGAAAACAAACAGAATTTGAAATTAAAAACAGATTCCCATTTACATTAGCATTCATCCAAAATGAAATAATTATGTAGAAATCTAACAAAATATGTACAAGATTTATATGAGGAAAACTACAGAACATTGACGGAAGATACCAAAGAAGAACTAAATAGATGGCGAGATATCCCATGTTCATGGACAGGGAGACTCAATATTGTCAATGTTGTTTCTTCCCAATTTGACCTATAGATTCAACATGATCTCAGTTAAAATCCCAGCAGCTTATTTTGTGGGTATTGTCAAACCGATTCTAAAGTCCATATGGAGAGGCAAAAGACCCAGAACAGCCAACACAACATTGAAAGAGATGAATCAAATCAGAGAACCGACACTACCCAACTTCAAGAAATTACTATAAAGCTACTATAATCAAGACAGTGTGGTTTTGGCAATAGAATAGTTATATAGATCAATGGAACAGAGTAGAGAGTCCAGAAATAGACCTTCATAAATATAATCATCTGATCTTTGAGAAAAGAGCAAAGGCAATACAATGGAGCAAAGATAATCTCTTCAACAAATGAGGCAAGATATCCACATGCAAAAAATTAATCTAGACACAGACCTACATCCCTCACAAAAATTAACTCAAAATGTACTATAATCTAACTGTAAAATGCATGAAACTCTAGATGACCTTGGGTTTGGAGATGAATTTTTAGATGCAACACCAAAGACACAATCCATAAAAAAATTGATAAGCTGGAGCTCATTAAAATGAAAAACTTCTGTTCTGTGAAAGACAATGTCAGGAGAATTAGAAGGCAAGCCTGGGAGAAAATATTTTCAAAAGAACACATCTGTTAAAAGACTGTTATCCAAAAGTATACAGAACTTGAAAACTCACCAATAATAAAATGAGCAACCCAACTGAAATATAAGCAAAAGATCTGAACAGACATCTCACCAAAGCAGACATACAGATGGCAAGTAAACACGGGAGAGAGTGTTCAATATCACATGTCCTCAGGGAATTGCAAATTAAAGGCACAATGAAATACCACCATACACCTATTAGAACGGTCAAAATCTAGAACACTGACAATGCTGGTGAGGATGAAAAGCAAAAGAAACTCTCATTCTTTGCTGGTGGGAATGCAAAATGGTGCAGCCATTTTGGAAGACAGTTGGTGGTTTCTTACAAAATGAAACATACTCTTACCAGGAGATCCAGCAATTATGATCCTTGGTATTTACCCAAAGGATTTGAAAACTTATGCCCACACAAAAACCTTCACATCGATATTTATAGCAGCTTTATTTGTAATTGTCCAAACTTGGAAGCAACCAAGATGTCCTTCAGTAGGAGGTGAATGGATAAATGAACTGTGGTCCATCCATACAATAGATTGTTATCCAGAGCTAAAAAGAAATGAGATATCCAGCCATGGGAAAACATGGAGGAAACTTAAGTGCCTATCACTCAGTAAAAGAAGCCAATCTGAAAAGGCCATATACTGTATGATTCCAACTATATGACATTTTAGAAAAGGCAAAACTATGAAGACAGTAAAAAGATGGGTTGCTACCAGGGATTGGGTTAGCGGGAGGAATGAACAGGGAGAACACATGGGATTTTTAGGACAGTGAAACTACTCTGTGTGATGCCATCATGGTGGACACATGACATTATATATTTGTGCAACTCATCGAATGCACACCACCAAGAGTGACCCTCATGTAAACTGTGGGTGACCATGATGTGTCAGTGAGCTTCACCAGTTGTAACAAATGCAGGGCTTGGTGGGGATGCTGGTAACAGGTAGGCCACAGGGAGGGGGTCTAGGCGAACTCTCTGTACCTTATATTTCATTTTGCGATGAATCTAAAAATAAAGTTCATTCACCTAAAAAGGTAACAAAGTAAAAAAAAATTGCAGAATTACATTTATACTGTGATAACGCACCCAATTACACACACATCATGTAACAAGATGCATCAAAATGTGTGTAGAAATATAAAAACACCCAAGGATAGCTAGAGGGATTACCTTGGGGAGCAGAAGAAAGGAGAGCAGCCAAAGGAACTTTATCTGCAGCACTCTATTTTTTTTAAAAGAGAATGAATTTATAACTTCTATAATTTACCAGTGATTAGGAATATAAGAATAAGTGAACTATTGCTTGCCGGAACCCCCAGAAGAACCCCAAGCCCTGTAACAGAGTGCCGACTGTCAGGTTTGGTGATACGGCAGACACAGTATACGTTTCTCATAAATGACACAGCAAACAAGAAACAGAAGGGAACAAGTAGGTGGCATAGCTCCACCATCTTCACAGCAGACGCTGGTTCAGCAGCAGAAGCAACCGCAGTACCAGGAGCTAGAAGGCAGGAACCTTGACGGGCGTGGGTCAAGGTCATTCACAGCACCAAGGGCACACATGTCAGGCATCTGAGCTTCTCAGAGTAGAAAAGCAGTAAAGCCATTTGCCTTCTGCTCTGTTCCTGGGTTGCTAGAACCCAGGAATGCCGCATCCTTTCCTTGTCCTAAAATCAGAAAGATGGTGCTTGAGAGGTATCCAAGGAAATAGGAGTTCACAAAAATTCACACCCCTTTCTAAAATGTAGAATGAATAGCTCTTCGTCTAAGGACCTGAGCGCTTGAACATCCAGGACTTTCCCTTTTCATTCAAGGATGACTGAAGAAATAAATCTACTTGAAAACCAGTTTTAAGGAATTTCATGTATGTCCATTTCCATGTGGTATCATTCTTCCCAACTCAGCCAAGCCCCCTGAGGGCAGAAACTATTCATGCAGTTATGTTATTCCCCCACATGACTGGTGTGACATATATTACTATGAACATAAATAACCTTTGGGAAGACAGAGCTCTGGAAGTGGGACAGTCTCCCCAATTTTACTCACTCTGATAACCAGAATGTTAATATTCAGTGTGGGTGAACACATCCAGGTATTTATTTGTTGATAGTATTTGAAGGGGTTCTTGGATTCTTTATTAAGACAGAAAGAATTTGTTTAGGTTGTCTGAAAACTCATGAGGCTCATATCTAATTTTTTCACTATGTGTGTGTGTGTGGGTGGGTGTGTGTGTATAAAACAAATAGGAAAATACAGATAGGCTCACTAAGAAAACAGTGGTAAGTGAACTGGTAATTGTTACCTGTATCTTATTCCTGTCTCTGCTGGTAGTTGCTCAGTTGACTGGGAAAGTTACTTTGTGGCCTTCAATTTTCTCATCTTTCAAAGAAGAGATACGAGTAGAAATGTTTTGAGGTAATGAAACAAACCTACATTTAAAATGGTAGCAGGTTCTTAGTAAGTGCTTGAGGAACAAGTGGATGAGTTTAGGTTTGAGTCCTGCTTCTCTGTGTCTCTTACTGGGACTGAGAAGCAAATGACTGACTTCCTTAAGAGCCCTAGCCTCTCCTCCACCCAATGGAAACAGGAACATCTGCTTAAGGAGATGCTGGTAGACGTTATCAAGGATGGGAAATAAGATAGCAGATGATAGCCATCATTATATAGGGCATAGTGGGTATTCCATCAATATGACAGTTGGAATGACATATCCATATCAAAATTCTAAATATCTATTGATGGATTACAGATGCCAGCTCTTGGTGGATTCTCATGGGATGGTTGTTGAGAACTGGGGTATAGTTACAATAGTGAAAGACAGTCTCCAGGAAGCCAGTAGGCTCATGGGGAACCCCCGGAAGTTCCAGACTTCACCCTGTGGACAATCGAGCTTATTCTAAGACACCCATAGTCCCTGAATGCTTTCCGGCCATTGTGGGTGACCTTGAGCTATCCCCAGAGTAGAGGAGTCTGTCAAGATCATCTCTTATCTGCTGAGTTTCCAAAATGGTGGCTCTGAGGATTTAGGGTCCAACTTCCTGTGCAGGAGATCATCTCACTGACTCAAGCCTCAACGTCTCCACACCCCCAGAAGGGCCTCTGCCTGTGTCCCATGAGGTGGCCTCGGGCTTGCCCATCTCAGCTTCTATCTCCAGTCTGGCCCGACTATGACCAAGTGAAAGGGAAGAAGGCAGAAAACGCAGACACTGTTTCTGAAGTCAATGGGCAAAATTCAGAGAGAGGATGGAGACACGCTTTGATGCCGAAATCAGACTTCCTTGCAGGTGCACTTCCCGTTTAGTTCTGTGTTCATGCAGCTTGAACACGTGGGGCCCGGCAAAACTAGAAAGTGGAACTCCCAAGGTAGAGATGGGTTTGATTTCACAGGAAAAGACAACCAAGTCCTGTTAAGAAGTGTGTTTATGTCTATGCTAAAGCAGTTTTTAATCAATTTATTTATTAGTTTCAGAAGTAGAATTCAGTGATTCATCGGTTGCATATAACACCCAGTGTTCATTACATCCGTGCCCTCCTTCGTCACCCAGTTACCCCACCCCCCACCTACCTACCTCCCCTCCAGCAGCTCTCAGTTTGTTTCCTATGGTTGAGTCTCTTATGATTTGCCTCTCTGTCAATTTTCATCTTATTTTTCCTTCCCTTCTCCTATGTTCATCTGCTTTGTTTCTTAAATTCTACATATGAATGAAATCATATGATAATTTTTTCTCTGATTGACTTATTTCGCTTAGCATAATACCCTCTAGTTCCATCCATGTTGTTACAAATGGAAAGATACCATTCTTTTTGATGGCTGAGTAGTATTCCATTGTGTATCTACACCACATCTTTTTTATCCATTCACTAGTTGATAGACATCTGGGGTCTTTCCATAGTTTGGCTATTGTAGACATTGTTGCTAGTTTTATAACAATGCAAGTCTATTTCTCCTTCCTTTCTTCCTTCCTTCCTTCCTTCCTTCCTTCCTTCCTTCCTTCCTTCCTTCCTTCCTTCCTGTATGATGCTGGTCTATGGTTTTACATGCCTGCATAGACTCTCTGAGTTTCCTAAGGCTATCAAATGTCTTTACAAAATTTGTTTGCTCACTAATCGTAATCTGTCTTTTAAGAAAAGCAAACACGTGGGATCCAGAGTGTCTTTGCTGGAGGTCACAGGAACTCCTCTGGGATGACTGGATGGCGAATCAGCCCCTCCCCTTCCGAGGGCCATGCTGTGTGTCTTTAAAAACTGTGGTTAGCCTCCCCCTTTCTCTTCCATTCTTTGGGCATATATTGTGCTTCTCACATGTTATTTGTATTTGGAAAATTAAGCTAATAAATTTGTTTCACAGTCCTTCTTGTTAACACATGGTTCCTGGGTCACCTCCCATCAAGCCACCTTCATTTGATGAAGGTTCTCGGAGGCCTGGCAGAACAAGGCTGCCGCGCACCTGACCCCCACAGCACAGAGAGACACCACATCAGCGCTGGCAGGGGGAATGAGGAGGTGCAGAGCCCCCACGTGCAGCCCCCCGCGCGTGCCATGACTCAGCACATGGGGACACCTTGCAGGGCAGTCTGGGCATCGGGAGGCGAAGACAACAGGGCTGCCATCTCGGACTCGGGGGGTTTGGCGTACGGGTGCCACCAGCATTCCCCAAACACAACCTTTGTAATTGCACACACATGTTTTCTAATTCTTGTTCAAACAGCTGAGCTTACTTACTGGGTGGTCACTGCCTCTCTGCCTGTGAAAACTGGGGGAACTTTCTCATCCCTCGTCATGTGCCGGCCAGACTTCGCAGGCCACCTTCTACTCAGTGAGACGAAAGCTGTCAGGTCACCTGGTGCCCGTGTGACCTGTGAGCTTGAGAAAGAGCTTGGGGGTGGAGGGATCAGGAAACCCGGGCTCCCCAGCTCTGCGGAGTAGGGCTGCCCCTGGCCTGTTTCTGGTACTTCTAGAGTCCATCTGGAGAAATCTGAGAATCTGAGTTTATTTTATTTAGTGGGAAATGCAGATTCACACGATGAAATCACAGGGAATCACTCATTTCACAATAGGGGCACGCATGTGACTGCTTCCCCTGGAAGGTGTTGGCAAGTGTTGGGTTGATCGGGCTGGAATCCGGGGCAGATGCCTTTCTGGCCCTGCCATGTAGACGCGGTCCTGGGGAAGGCTATATATAGACGCGAAGGCTATTAGCACCGATCACGCTCACTTGGTTTCACGGGGCATTGGAGGACCCGCTCTGGTTTTTTCCTCCAAGCGGAGGACCTGACAGCCCCTGTTTGGGGTCCGAAGCCAGACGGTGACAAAGGTGTTACACAAGGGACGAAGCCCAATCAAAAAAATGCCACTTCTTCACAAAACACATTTTTTTTTCAACGAAGCTGTAAGCTTTCTGTTCACTGTTAGCAAACAAGGACAGCTCTTCCTTCTTCACAGAACCTTATAGTTTCATGGGGCTTGGGGGGACGGGGCATCTGTTCATGTGAGTTAACTATTAATACTTGACCACTCACACCATCTGTACTTACACACAGGTTTGAGTGAATGGTTTTGAAGCTGTTTAAAATAACATTTAATTAGCTCTGGTTTCCCTAAATATTTTATTTTACAAACTGTTTTTCTTAAAATTGTACATGAAAAAAATTGCACATGTACCCATCTTACAATATTGAACAACATGAACCTTTGGTTCTGATCAGGATATATTTTTGGGGGGCACCTGGGTGGCTCAGTCAGTTAGGTGTCTGCCTTCGGCTCAGGTCATGATCCCAGGGTCTGGGTTTGAGTCCCGCATTGGGCTCTCTGCTCAGGAGGAAGCCTGCTTCTCCTTCTCCCTTTGCCCCTCCCCTCAATTCATGCTCCCTCCTTTGCTCGCTCCCTCTTGAGTAAATAAGTAAAATCTTTTTTAAAAAGATATATTTGATTTTAACTAAATTCAGCTTCCTTGGGAAGGGAAGAGCATTGTTTTTGCCCGTTTTAACCTCAGTGCCTTGGTTAAGGGCTTCTGACCATATGATGCTTGTATTGGTCAGGGCTCTCCAGAGAAGCCGAAGAGAGAGACTTGCCATTGGCTCATGAGAGGGTGGGGGCGCTGGAGATTCCGAAATGTGTGGGCTGGCAGACAGGAGAGCCGTGGATTCTGCAGCCCCGAGGCTGGATCCTGCAGGGCAGCGGGAGGGAAACTCAGGCAGGGTCTTTGCGTTGCCGTCTAGTGATCGCCTTCTTTGGGAAACCGCCATTTGCCTCCAACTGAGGGTGAATTTGCTGAGAACCTACTTATCTGGATGTTAACCACACCTAAATAACCCTTCATAGTAACGTCTAGACCAGCGTTGGACCAATAACTGGGCACCACGACTTGCCAAGTCGACACACAAAATTAACCTTCACAAACCCTAAAGCATTTGAGGAACCTGGTCATGCAACTAAAATCTCAACAGCGATAGGTCTGCACGGTGTCTTCGTTACAAGCCCGCTACCTGTGTCTGTTTTCTCCCAGAAGAAAAAAAATGATCACATTGTGATTCTGTGTGCCAGCAGCAGTTTAACTGGCTTGTCATAATCTCATGTAGGGGGACACGCGGAAGCCATATACAATGTTACATTTTAGACTCTGAAATAAGTGCTTTTATTGTTTTTATTTTAATCACGTGCAGTATAAGCGTCTTGTGCGCATAGAAACTTAATGAATAATGAATAGTACCATCACTAATGTATTTCCTTGTCCAAGAACAGGCTCTCAAAAAACCCCAGAACTGGTTCATTGCCCCCAAAAGATCAGACTACTTTTAGGGAATCATCAAAAACAACAGATAAACCAAGCTTCAAATCCCAAAACCAAAAGACCGTCTAAATCTCAGCAAAATGCTTTATCTGTAAAATTGTGCCAAAACATGACACCAGTAGATTCTAAAAACCAGCTGACCTCTGACCTCAGTTCTGGAGACTTTTAAGTTTGGGGAGCGTGTTGTGGTCTTGTGAGGGCGCGGGCGCCTGGACGGCCAGCTGCTGAGCGCTAACAGAACCTGTGCCCATAAATCCCGTAAGTCCCGTGCAGCAAGCTGGGGTCATACAGATAAGGATCCAAACAGACCCCGAGCTGGGGACACTGGATTTTCTCAGAGAGCCCCCACTTTTTCCTCAGAGGTGTTGTCACACACAAATGCTTCCACATCAAGATAAGGAGCTGCCCCTAGGTGAGAATCCTGGGGGGCAGAGAGGGCTCAACTCTGGGGGGTGGAGGGATCCTGGGCTTGAAACGGCCTGTATGGAAGGAGCAGACGCAGCTCAGTCAGGGGGCCGCCTCCAGGGGTGTGTGCTGTCTCCATGATTGATCATTGGGTTGGCCTGGGAGGAAGAGCGAGTGGAGGCAGGCGCACAGCACTGGGGTGTGCGTGCGGCTTCCGACCCGGATTCTGCCTCAGGGACACCCGTGAGGCTCAGCGTCCCCACCTCCTTGGGTCCCTGGGCTGCCACCAACCCCCCCACCCAGGACAGGGACAGGACGGTGCGTCTCTGAGGGCATGGGCGCCGAGCTGGCCACAGTGGTTGAAACGATTTCCCTATCCTTCTCAAAAGCTGGGCCTGTCTCCAAGTTCGTACGCAGTTACATCTAAAATGACCCAAAGGTGTGTGATGAAGGGCTTCCGTGAACTCTGTGGAAGTCATAACCATTCGTGAAACCGTCGCTGAGAGGTGGGGGTCTTTCCAAAATTGCCAATTCTGTTCAACTGAATTGATTTTACTCTATTTCCGTACCTCTCCACTCCCTCAGTAAGCATAGGAAACAAAGAATCTTCTGTGATTTGTCCCTGAATTTCATCACTCTTGGTTTCAAATCCTGAAATTAAATTTGTTCCCAATTACTTAATAACCAATATGCATTTCTTTTTTTTTTTTTTTTTTTAAAGATTTTATTTATTTGACAGAGATAGAGACAGCCAGCGAAGAGAGGGAACACAAGCAGGGGGAGTGGGAGAGGAAGAAGCAGGCTCATAGCGGAGGAGCCTGATGTGGGGCTCGATCCCATAACGCCGGGATCACGCCCCGAGCCGAAGGCAGACGCTTAACCGCTGTGCCACCCAGGCGCCCCACCAATATGCATTTCTTAACCTGTGGCGGGCACTGGGTTAGTGTGTTAAGTGTGGAGAATAGGAGGGGTTGGGGAAATGAGAAACGGTGGCTTTAATCTCTCCAAGAGTCTGTGATATTATAGTTGAGGTTGGCGTGGGAGGGAAACCCCATGCATGCACACAGGTACACACGCACACGTGCACGCACAGACTTGCATACGTGCACACACACACGTGAAACAACCAGGAACAAAGTAGAACAGTACTGATCTACTAACTGTGTGGCATGTACCCTTCATGCTTTAAGGAGCTCAGAGAAGAAAAGAGCTCAGCATGGCCTCAAGCCATGGGGGATGACTTCATCCTGGCCTCTCAGAGCCATTTTTAAGGGCAGTAAGTAAGAAGTGCTGGTGTAAGGGTCCAGCTCGGGAAGGGACTGTGTCGGAGCGGAAGAGGAAAGCAGCAATTATGTGAATGGCCCCTGCAGGCTCGAGTCAGGGAAAGTTCAAGAGCCTGGAAAGAAGGAAACTTCCTTGGAGTGCTCGGTAAGTTTGCACACTGCGCGGACGGGGTGCATTCCCAGTATGTGCCCCCTCCTGAATGTCTTTCCTTTGCTCTGCAAGCATATTAATTCCTTTCTAAAGCTATTAAAAGTAGTCGGTTGAGCTTCTTACGAAGACTCACAACAGCCAGTCTTAAAAACAGCTGCGCTCCTGGCAGGCATCATGACGCTCACGCCGCGATTCCTTCCCCGCCCGCGCAGGCCTCCCAGCGCTTCCCTCGCCACGCGGGGAGCGATCCTGGCGCGCGCTGCCCTCAGTGACAGGCCTGCCAGCCCACCGCCCTGGCCCTGGCGTCTGCGCTCAGACTCCCGGCCCCTCGCCAGGCGGCTGGGGTACAGGCCTGACCCAGCCCGACCTGGCCGGCCAGCACCGTCCAGCAGAGCCGCCCGCCCCCGGCGGTGCACCTTCCTCCGTGCTCACCCCCCCCCCAAACACTCACTGTTACAATGGCACATCTTTGAGGTTTTCTCCCTTATTCTTTTTAAAGCTATGGCCTCCTGGCCAGCTCGTCCAGGACACTCCGCTGTCCCCACCTGCATCACATGCTTCCTCACAAGGCCCTCTCGCTTAGGGACCGCCCCCCAGACAGCAGGTGTCCTAGTCCTACCCTCAGGACGTGCTGGGCGGGCTGGGGGGGGGTGGGTGGGCATTAGTATGACAGTGGCCAGAGGGCAGGCAAGGTCATCTGTGCCCCCAGGGTGCGGTGACTTCCCGCTCTGGGGCTCGGGGATGATCAGGCCTCACAGAGGGCTGCTGGCGGCTCGAAGTCACACTGTCACTCCTGCCGGAGCAGCCATGTACCTGCGGGCAGCTCACTCGCATCCTCACAAGGGACAGGGGGCTGCGGGGAGTGTCTGAAAGCCGCGCAGCGAGCGCCTGGCTCGCTCAGCGCTCCGAGGGCACCAGGCACAGCGGCCGAAAGCTGGAGCCGCCCCAACGGCACCAGCAGCCCAACGAACACAGCGGGCCCCCCACTCCGTGCAAAGGGGAAGGGAGTTCCGACAGGGCCTCCAGCACCCACGAGCATTGGACACAAACAGGCCAAGTGAGAAGAAACCCGCCACGGAAGGCAACCGTTGGCACGGTTCCCCTTCGGTGGTGTCCAGAACGGACAAACCCGCAGAGACAGTAAATTCGGGGCGCCAGGAGGTGTTGGGGAGCGGCTGTGACTACTTCGTGGGTGGCAGGTGCTTTCATTGGGGTGACAGAAAGTCCCAGAAGTGGGGGTGGCGGTGGCCCTAAAACTGTGCCGCTGTTTGGGCCCCGCCGAGCGCTCAGGGCGCGTCAGCTGCACACGCTCCTGGTGTCTACGCAACCCGAGCCTTCCGCGGGCTGTAACTCTCCGCAGCCGCCCCCAAAACACGCAGAGCCGACCTTCCCCATCACGCTCTCCGTGGTGGCCCCCGCCCTGTGCACCGTTTCAGACCGAGAACTGCGAGGTGCCTGCACTCCTGCCTCCTTCTGAGAGGCACACGGCCATTCCCAATGTCCACACCTCCCCTTCTCCTTCCCGGCCTCCCCTACGCCGGGTCTTGGCTCTTCACACCCATCCCTACCCGGGATTCTGGGAGCACGGTGCCTGCCTCGGTTTTTCCACGCACCCCCAGCTGCTGCGGGATTCGCCGTCTGAGCACGCGCCCGGACTTTCGCTGCCCTGCCCGCCACTGCCGGGGGATGGCGGTGGCTTTACATTGGGCCCCAAAGCCGCCAGCAAGAGCCAGCTCCCTGCGAGCCTGACGCCAGGGCACTCGGGTGTGCCTTTCACGCAGGCTCGCCTGGTCCTGCCTCTTCCCCCGACTGGGCCAGCTCGTTTCCTGGATCCGCTCACTCTGGGTTTGTTTGCCACTGACTTCAGGACTCCCCCAGGGGTAAGCTCTGGGCTTGCTTCTCAGGGCAGCCACTCTCCCAACCCAACCGTGATTTCTCATCTAAAATCACCACAAACTCCACGCAGAGACATGAGCCACCAGATCACCTTACTTCAGGAACAGAAACCTGCCCCCACTCTGCTAAAAACGCCAGCAAGCAAACCCTCCTGCCCCCTTGCAGACCACACCCTCCTAAGGGTCCCAGTCCCCGCCCCGACTCCCCCCAACCCCCCACAGCCACTGGGGTGAAACCTTTGCCAGCCAAATTCCATGGGAGGTCTTGAACTGATTCCTAATTGTGGTTTGATTCACCTGCTGTGTGCTGCAACTTGGCTTGGATGGAAAGCTTGTGGACGTTAGGGATCTGGCTTTAAATCCTGATAAGGCTGTCCCTTACCAGGTGCTTGCACAAACACGTCTACTGATGACGGTGGGCTTCACTCTGCTCTCCTTGTATACTCCCCTCTGAGTCTATAAAATGGACACGGCCTGTTTGTTCTCCTGGGTGTTTTAAGGACTCACGCCATGAAGGCTGCAAGGAGCATGGACAGGCAATATCTTCAACTATTTTGAAGGTTCAGTTAAAACAAGAAAAAAAAACGTGAAGATACTGGAAAGGAAAAGATAATATTATCTCTGTGAGTATATTACACAGTTGTAGACTTAGAAATGCCCTAAACTTTTGCCAAAATATAATACAAAATGTGTAGGAAAGTGGCCTAAGTATTTAAAAAGTATTCTCTTTTTCCATATACATGGACACATAGCATCGAGTTATATTTTCTGCATGTGATTCACAGCAGCAAGAAGGATTGTATCACAGCTAACATTTAACATAATGCAGATGAGTTAAAGTAAATGACTCTATTGGAAAATGAGAAAGAGAGCCTGAGAAACATGGATACTATAACATGGGCTTATGGAGGAAATTCAATATTCTAGAGAAGTCCATTCCCCCCAGATTAATCTCTAAATGAAGTCCAAATCTCACTTTTGTATTGGAAAATACTCAGTTAATCTGGAGGTGAAACTTTCCTGGGGTAGCTAAGAAAAGTTTGCAAATGAAGAGTGAGTGGATAGACCCACTGCAGCCAGCTAGCTATCACGGGATGGTTCTAATGGGCAGAGAGACAAGCGCTTTCGGAACAAAATAAAGACTACAGAGGGGTTTTATAACTGCCTGGTAGAGATTATATTACAAATTTAAGGATTATACAATACAAACTTGATTATACGGTAAATAGTAAGAGATATTGGCTATCTTTAGGGGAAAAGAAAAACGTTGGCTGCCTTCCTTACCCACTCATAAAATGAGGTATCAGTAGATTAATAAACGTATGTATATTAGAAAATAAAAGCATAAACTAGGGGAAAATATCTTAATTTGGGGGTGGAGAAGATTTTATTGTTTTAGCGTAAGACCAAGACAAAAAAGTATAAAGGAAAATATAATTGATTTGGCCAGAGACATCACAGGAAATAAATGACGAGTGGGAAAAATGTGTAATTTATCCAATAGGTGAAATATTAATCTTCCTAATACATAGAGGTCAAAACCAAGAAAGAGAAGTCAACCGAAGACAGAAATGTGCAGAACACACCACCAACTCGTCCTTAGAAACAGAAAAACTCTATGGATGCATGAGAGCTGCTGAGCTTTGTTAAACAGAAATGGAGAGAGCGGAATATAAATTTTCATCTATCAGATTGGCAAAGACTAAAATATTAATACTACTTTTTTGATGAACATGTGAGTAATAGGCATATCCTGCAGTGTGACACCACATTTTTCGGAGGAAAACTAACAATATCTATCAAACTGTTAAATGTGCTCACCTTTTGACTTGGTAATTCCACCTACAGGAAGTCATTGTGAAGAGCACTTGGCGTGTGCCCAGGGTCCGATTTCATTACATATGTGTCTAACAATATGTCTTGCAGATTTTTTTAACATGAAAAATTTTAAATGTCCGAGTATCCATCGGAAAGAGTTAGGTAAATAAATTACACTGCTGTCAGACCCTGGAATTTTATGCCATTGTTAATAAAAATGACCTGAGTGTGGGGGCGCCTGGGTGGCACAGCGGTTAAGCATCTGCTTTTGGCTCAGGGCGTGATCCCGGCGTTATGGGATCGAGCCCCACATCAGGCTCCTCTGCTATGAGCCTGCTTCTTCCTCTCCCACTCCCCCTGCTTGTGTTCCCTCTCTCGCTGGCTGTCTCTATCTCTGTTGAATAAATAAATAAAATCTTTAAAAAAAAACATTTAAAAAATGACCTGAGTGTGTAAGGCACGGACGTATGCACACATGTCCATGCATATTTCTGAGTCACAGAACATGTATGGAGCCTTCTCTGTGTCAATACGATCGTGTATGTCCGGTTTCATAGATATTCTGTCCACTACCGTACAGATCCACACTACCTACATTAGAAACACACACACGTATGAGACACACCTGGCCACTTCCAGCTGGATGGTCAGAAGTCAAGCAGGATGTACCCAACCCTTGCAACTGTGTGTCTAGGGGAATCATGGAAATGTTCATACTCATTGTCTACTCTTTACTTTTGCATCATTTGAATTATTTACAAGTAGATTTCCTTTTATAATGTTATAAAAACAGGGCAAATATTTAAAAGTGAGGATTAAAAGGCCAAAGCATCTGAACACTTTTTATAGAGCCAGGTACGTAGTGCCACATTGCTTCCATACGTGTTGGGCCCATTGCTCAGCCAAAGTCCCACAAGGACCGTGTCTCCTCATTCCCTGATGAAAACTGATCCCCGTGGCTGGAGTTCTAAGGAAATTACAGAGCAGCTCCTCGGTGAGGCAGAGTCAGCCTCTCGATCTGTGATTTATCAGCAACTCTTTCTCCTGCACCCACGGTTTACTGAAACTTGTCTCAACATCTGACGTAGGACAAACGCATGGGAAGAAAAGGCAACAGCAACAGAAGCTAAATTGCAATCTGGCCGTTTTGCTCCTTACTTGGGCCACTCCTAACAAGTTCAGTGTTGAAATGAGTGGCTAACATTCAGCAAGGGGGTATGGAAGGAGTATGGCTCTGCAAGGGGACCCACGGGGCTCTCACCCTCTCTGTGTGCACACCTGACTTGCATGCCCTCCTCCACAGTGACCCCCGAGCACGCGGACAGCCCTCCATTCATTTCTAACGCCAAATACTGTACTTGCTCGTGATGTCTGCTGCGTGTTGCCTGCGTCCTCCTGTTAGAAGGCAAGCCCCTCACGCACAGGGGAGTTGGTCTGTTTTGTGCACTGGCAGAATCCAAGTGACCAGAGCAATGCATGGCACGCACATAGAAGGTGCTAGCAACGGATGGATGAACGCGCAGCTGCTCTTCTCCTATAGGGAGACGTCTAACAGTGTTTCCGAATCGCCACCCAAAACTCAATGCGTTCATGTAAAATGTTTAATGGATGACAAGCCTTGAGCATAAGATATCAAGTTGAAAAGATTAGTATCTTTCTTTGCTCACAGTTTACATTCCTTGGATCTCAAGATAGGGAGTCCGCGTAACCCAAACACAGATCAAAGGCTTGACTGCTCTCTGTAACACCCCCTAAGTGCTTCCTCGGCCTGGACGTCATCAAGTCCAGCCACAGAACTCTGCAGGCCACGAAATACAAGCTTCAACTGAAAAGTCTTTCTTTTTTAAATTTGAACTTACATGAATCCAAAATCTGCCTCACGGTGACGTCATGTATATCCCAATGCTGTGTCTCCAGCCCCCCCCCCCGGGATAAGTCATATTTCCTTCCCACGGCGGGGGGGAGCTCCATGCCGATGCTGGGGTGGTGTTCCTGACACCTCTCCCCCTCCGGGCCGGCCGTATTCCTACTTCGGGTTGTGCGCTGTGTCTCAGCATTTCCAATCTTCCTTCTTCTCCACTTCTCTCTTTTGGAAAGAGTCCAGTTTGCCCATGACCATGTCTTAGCCAGGGGGGAGAGCACCAGGGATGGACCCCCGTCCGTAAATGCCCCTAGATCACACTGGCTTCTTGGAGTTCATCTGTGGTTTGTCAGTGACCTCATGCGGTTCCTCTCGTTTTAAATGTGAAGATAAACGCTTTACAAGAGGAGGGGCGTAGGGCTAGCTGGTAAAGGCTTCTTGCCCTCACCATTTGGCACCAGGAACACTCTGGATGTGCAGAAGGCTGACCCGATGCTCGAAGAGGAAAATTACTTACGAATGCTCCATGAAATTGTTGAGTCTTGGAAGTTGGGGACACAGCAGTCAGAGCATGAGTGATAGGGTGACAGGCATCCACGCCGCCCCGGGGTGAGGACACCTGGGTCCGCTGCCTCATCTCTAAAGTCGAGTGAATTGGACGTGATAAAATCATTTGAGGACTTAATTTAGAAGCCCTCCAATATATTGAACATGTTTGTTTCAGTAAATAATGGTGACAATTATTTCCTTTGGTTTAAACAAGTGTATGAGAAAGGCTCAGGTGCTATTCCAATATTTAACATCCCATACATGTGTCAACGAAGCACAGTGGCCAATGGGTATGGACACAGCAGTCAGTGCAGGCAAAGATGAACCAGCCTTGGATTTTGGCTGTTTCACAGAGAAACAGACCCGGAAAGTAAACTGTGCCGAGTTAACTTTATGTATTTGAACAATGAGGACGGCTTGAGTGTTGGGAAAGATGGAAGTTCTTTTACTGTGTGTGCACTGAATGTTGGGGAGGACATACTATGTAGAACATTTCCCACGGTCAAACACCGATCTTTGGAAAGCTTCAGTGTGAAGTCTGTCTTGTAACAGGCTTTGAGAAGCGCCATCACATTTTCAAAACGTGTCTGCACCTTCCGATAGCAACAGCATTACGTAAGGAAATAATATCTGACCGTCCGTGTCGTCACCACGGACATGACCTGCCTGCAGGATGGGACCTGGCCACCGCTCAGGCAGGAGAGGGAACGAAGGCGGTGCGTGTGGAGGGGCTCCTAAGCGCAGGCCGGACACCGCACTTGGCTCGGGGAGAATGACCCAGGGTAAATGCTGAAATGTGCTGTGCACCTGCGAATGCTCTGGGATGAATGTTTAAGCCACCGCGTGAATCCTGCGTGCGATGTTAAAGTCATGAGCTTCAGGGAACGCACGGCATCCATAAGCTACCCTGTGATTCTCGTGATTCACGTGGAACGCACACCTGTGTCTTTTTTTTTTTCATTTAAATGTACAAAATGTGCTGAGGCCCAGGCATTTGTTCTGAAACACATTTCCAATCTCATGACATGTATGCCCGGCTACGTAAGAATTAACTGCCCTCGACATTACTGGTGGGAACAGACTATGATATCTCTGTGCAATTTCCATTCATATTGTATTAAAAGGTCCACAATGCATTTTCTGTCAAGGAAAGTACCATTTTATAAAATTATTCACTATTACCCCGTATGGAGATGTCAGACGTTGCTCATGTAATCCTCAAATTGCTGCACGGAGTGTCTCGAGGCTAAGAGATACATTCCCTGCGCTGCAGCACAGGGCGGCTCGTTCAGTCCGTTCCTGGGGAGACAGGGTGAGGTTGGTTTGTTTTCACTTCATGCTTCTGTGGTGTTATCCCTAGTGAGAGACTTCTTTTTTCCTTTTTCATCATCTCTTGATTTTTCCATAAGTGTAGAAGGTGACAAACTTAATGATTTTAAAAAGATGCCTTACTTCTTAGAGTTTGTAACACTGCTTCTGAGTGCCTTTCAACTTTGCTGTACATCAAGAACTTGGAAAAAAGCATATTCCTGGGTCTAGCTTTAGCAATTCTAACTTCGAAGGTCTAAAAGGGAGTCCAGTAGTCTGTGTTTTTGACAAGAGTTGCCATTTTTTTGATAAATGGAGTGTGTAGGTTATGTTTTGAGAAATATTGCTAAGAACTTGATGCTACTAACATGCCTCTATTCAATGTAAATTTCCTTTCCATTTTGAAGATTCCATTGAATCAGTCAAGCTCTATGGGTTTTACTCTTCTTACTACCTTCTATTCCATCCATCCGTCCTACCTTCCTATCTGTCCATTCATCTGACCACCCATCTACCCATCCATCCGTCCATCCATCCACCCATCCATCCATCCTATCTTCCTTCCTATCCGTCCATTCATCTGACCACCCATCTACCCATCCTTCTGTCCATCCATCCACATTTTAACCATTTTTGAAGGCTTATTATGTGTCTTGGGATTTGGGGATAAAAGAAAGACACAATCCTTGTCTTGAATGGGCTCAAAGACATGAGAAGAATTCTTGATTACCTATCTTGTTTTTCCCTTTTGCCTATTACTGAAACTCTAAATTATGCTCTCATTTTAACAACCAAATAATAACAAAAGACTAAAACAAAACTGTTTTCAGGTTTATTTGAATTATTCACTATTACTCCCACCCATGATGTTATCATTGATTACAATTGAGGAGTTACATTGAACCGTAGGAATCTAAGATCTACAGAAGAAGGAGCCAGGACTGTCTTCTCTCACATGCGGTGAAATGGGTATGGACACGTTGACTCTAGTGAAAATCACCCACCTTCAGATTTGATCCATTTTGAACCAGCAGTTTGCATTTTGAGAGATCTTACGGATCTGATCCTTCCTTTTAGTGACTGAAAGGGTCATGTGTCCTGTGAAGGCCCCCAAGCAGCCTGGAACTTGTAATATACAACATCTTATTGCCTATCACCTTCTTTGTTTTTTCATTTTGGGATGGGTAAATTTAGGTCAGCAAAAAAAAAAAAAAGTGCAAAATAGATTGCATAGAATGCCAATTTTAGTGTTAAAGTCAGGTATACACACTTTTTTTTTGCACGCGGATAATACAAAAAAGTACATTCTAATTATGGAAGTCAAAACCTAAAAAACTATTCTTTTCATAAAAATAATAAGCCTGAATCAATTAATACCTTGAAAAAATTATACTACCTGGGAATTCATTTGTGTCTAGTAGAATTTTACTTATATCATTTGCATAACTTCTTTTTCCTTCAAAGTAATTTTTCATATATTAAATTGCCATGAGCACATCTGAAGAGTTAAGATCTATTCAGTCATATATATAATTTCTAAGGAGATCTAAAAATCTACATTTTCCCCTTAAATCAGGAATTTCAATGAAGTTGATAGAAAAAGTAGATTTTAATTGTAATTTTGGGACAGATTCCTACTTTCTGAAAACTTTGCTTTTAGTAAGGTGACCCAAAGCACAGATGTGTCCGGGATGCACTGTTGGAATGCCTCCCCCTGGCTCTGCCCTGCTGTATGCTTATGTGCATATTTTTTTCCCACTGTTACCCAGGTACCTAGCACTGATTGAATTCTTGAGAATTTTTAAAAGGATAAAAAGATGGAGAAGATGGCTTATTTAGAAAAATACAAATAAAATTAATTATGTCCCTTAAAAAGTTCAACATCCACCACGTTGTCCTTGTACAACCATCATCCACTCATGCACCTACCCCTCCTTCTGTCCATCCGTTCTGCTACTTACCCATCTATCCTTCTGTTCATCCATAGTTTAGCCACTTCTAACAATTCATAACACCAAGACAAATGGTTATGAACCACAAAACACCCTTTACGCTCCTGGTTAGTGTTGGTGTTGAGCCGCTGTTTGAAATCCAAAGGCTGATTTCTTGTTCAGCCCCGGGACGGCCATTCCACAAAGCGGGTGGGGTGGAGCCCAGCAAGGCATTACGCGGGTGGATTTTTTTCTCCCCACAAATTCTGAGTTTTTAAAATCCTCATGGATTCACTCAATGGAAAGAATGATTGGTCACATTTTGGTCTTTTCAGTAATATCCACATACCCAAATAGCAATCACGTTCATAAGGGGTATCCTTAATATAAACACATAGAAAGAGCCTCTGTGAACAACCCCAGGAATGTGAAGGGAAGTATTATAATCAGTACAATCTCTCCTCTATTCAGATGGTCATCTGGACTTCCCTCACTAGTAATGGAGACTTTGCCAGGATCTATGTAGAATATTGTGATATCAAGCAGAATATTTAAATTGTGTAAGTTTAAACTTCTAACTGCATTTAACAACCTTTCTTTTTTTTCTCTCTCTCTCTTTCTTTTCTTTTTTTTTTTTGGAAGAGAGATGGTGGAAACAGTGAAAACAGATCTCTGATATTCCACTCAGATCTCAGATGGACACAGGTCTAGGTATACAAATCATATATCAGATTTCCCTAGTCCCTTTGCTGGTGTCCAAGGCTCCCCCACTGCCTGGTCCCCTACCCCTGCCCTTTTAGGATCTTTCTAAGTAACACTGACCAGGTTCGGATAAACTTGGTCTTTATAAGGGCAAGTGTGGAGAACGCGAACACCACCCTTCTGAGAGGGCTGCATCAGCTTCCCAGGTGATGGAGCAAATGGTACCATCATGCAGGGACTAGGATCAAACACACGAAACCATATACATCCCCCACCCCGGGCCACTTGGTGACACAGCCTCACAGACCTTAAACCACAACAGAAAGGGAGGTGGCAGTGCACCAGGCAAATGATGGCTTCCGTTGTTTGTTCCCAACCATGGCCCTCAAAAGGCAACTTGTTTTTGTTTTTTTTTAAGTAAAGCAATTCGTTTTATTCTTAAATTGTTCTAAACAGAAAAGTGACCTCTGTTATATGCATTTAACAAAACACATAATAACTCACGATGCAATCTGGGCTTACTTCCCTGTTATTATTTGTAGTTAAACTAAAAAAATATATTTTCTTAGATTTCTCGCTGTTTACTTAAATAATTTCTTTCTATTGTAGTAAAACACATAAAATGTGCCATGTCACCATTTCTAAGTGTACAGTTTAGTGACATTACTGACATTTACAGTGCTGGGTAACCACCACCCCTGTCCATTTCCAGAACTTTTTCATCACTTCAAAGGGCAAATGTAAGCCCCATAAATATTCCTAGACTCAATTAAGCAGATAAAAGAATAAGCAGCAAGCTGTGGTGCGTGATCAAGGTGATTCACTCATTCTGAACGTGAAAATTTTAGGGTTTTGAACTATGTGATTAAGCCCACAGCACAGAGCAAATCCCAGAATAAGCGTCCAAGTCCACGTCTTTCCTCAGACCCGCCATCTTCTGGGTTTGCCCCTTTATAACGAAGGCTTTTCTCTCCCTGGGTCGTATCATTGGGGCGCCTTCGGCACTCCCCTCGGACTCAATTCTAGCAGCTCTTAACGTACCCAGTGTTTTCTGCCTTGTTTTTTTCTAAAATTACTTTTTTCGCAGAGAATACACCACACCAAACAGAGCGCAAGACTCCATACAGCGTGACAGCCGGTGTGCGCGTTATTTCAAGTCTTGAAAACCATCGTAGCTTCTCCTTTGGGCTGGGAGCACACCTCTTTTTCTTTTGACCCCTGAGTAGAGACTGCTCCTTGCCACGGGACTGGAAGGAGGCGGAAGGCCTGGCCCCTCTGGGCAGGGGCAGTGGACGAACAGGTTTGGGTTTCAAGTTCTGCCAATTCTTCCGAGGCTGTATCTCATTTGACAACCTTGTTCCAGCCCACAGGTCAAGTCCCCCGGCACCCCACTGGGACCCACAGAAAACAGATCCTGGTGGAATTGGTTGCCAGTGGCTCTGGGCTCCCCCTCCCGCGTGCCCCTCCATTACCAGCATAATCCAGGGCTGACACAGGGAATTTCTCCGAGAAGGACTTTGCTGTTGTCAGTTTATCTGTATCTATGGTAACAGTAAGACGTTTTTTGTGAATAACTGAGAAAAAAAAAAGGTGTTCAAATCTTCCCTTGTAAACTGTCAATGCATAAGTTATTTCTGGCTTTAAACATTATTTTTAATGAATACATATTTTACCGTGTAAACACGCAGGCAACTCTCCTTCGGAGCTATGTGCTCCCAGGGTGTGTAATGGGAGGTGTTTGGTTTCAGTTACGCATGAGGGAAAAATGCTGTGAGTCACAGGAAAGAGTAACTATGCAAGAAAAGCGTTGTATGAGTGCGTGTGTGCGTGTGTGTGTGGGATTCTCGTGGAGTTACTGTTACTAGTGTTCTTGCTAGTGCAGCATGGGAAAACGGCAGGTCCAAAGGACCTGGTGCTTCATGTCGAGTGACCGAAGCCCTGGCAGGCAGCAGGTGCGGCATGGGGGGTGGAGGAGGGCTCTGGTCTGACCATCAGAGGCCCGGGAAGGTGTCCCCTGCAGCCGGCCAGTCTCTGCCCAAGTGGATTTTCCCAGACCGGGGCAAGGATCTGAAGTGGAACCTTTCCCTCAGTCTAGGAGGAGGGAGACTTTGATATTGGAATATTTGGACCAGAGTATACAGCACGGTCCCAGTGTGGAGGGTGGTGAAGAGGGAAGAAGATGGGGACGAACATGAAGACAACAGGACCAGCTCGTGCACCTCGGGCAGTGCAAGTAAAGCCCCTCCACTCCCCCGTGGCGTCCACACCAACCCCAGCTTCCCTCCCTACCCTGCCCTGCCCACACAGCTCTGGAACTAGGGACCCAGGGAGACCAACCAGTTTTTCAAATGAGGCAGGGCCTAGACACACAGTCTTCCATACTTAGATACACGTCCAATCAAGAAACGGGGACGTGGGCCGCAGGTTGAAGTGTGGCCACGAAACTCCCTGGAGAGGAAGAGCCTGCCATCTGGTCCCGTCCCAACAGTCACGATTGCGTCAGTGCAGCCCCCGTGATGCCCGCAGTACTTGTTCCTGGGCTGTGACCCGGCCGAAGAAGGAAGGCACAGGGAGATGGGCAGGGGGGTGGGTCGCACCGTCTAGAGGAGAACAGAGAGAGCAATCAGGGAACTGGACGGTGGCGTGCAGGTGTCAAGGCAAAGGAGGCCATGGTCTCTTTCCAGGTACGACCAGCGCTCTCGCTCACCCACAGTTCCCCCTCCTACCTAGCCCCAACCCCAACCATGCTGGGAGAAGAAACTGGGTTAGGAGACAGAAGGATCGGCAGACGCGAAGTTGCTGGGTACGATTCAGGGATGATAGGAGCTGACATCCACAGAGAGTCTTTTCGGCCCTAAGAACAAGCTGGTGGAACTGTGCAGTGTCTGTGATGGGGACACCGTGGGGGGCCATCAGGAGTCCCTGCGGAGCAGGTGCGTGCTGCCCACTGTGACGCGGGTGCAAGAACACAGAAGGGTGCGGGGGACCCTGGACAGGAAAGGAGTATGTGAGGACTCAGCAGGAATCAGGAGAGCGGAAACAGACGGAGCAGGGACGCAGGGGAGGGAGAAGCCAAGCGAGAAACATGCGGGATTTCGTCTCTGGATCACGGGGCTGGACCTCATTTCAGGTTAAATGCTGAACCGGTGTTTCGCACGCAGTAAAGGCTTGTAAAGGTGCTGCTCCCTCAGAAGTGCTGGGGGGGGGGTTGAGGAGGGGGGAGCAGGGCAGTAGGACGGGCCTGTGCTGCCATGGGAACTCCCCTCTCCAAGAGCCACGTGCGTGGGGGGAGCTTGCAAAGGAGGGTCTGAGCCTCTCCCCAGGGGGCAAAGCACAGTCCTGAGGGCTTCCATCTTTCCGTCTTTCTGGACTCCTGTTTTCTGCATTTGTTTTTTATTTAGGAAAATATATTAAGTAATTGTAAAAGGCCACCGGGGCTGAGCCAGCTCACATCCAGTATGGGCAGGAGCAGAGAGGGCCTGTACCTTTTTAGGTGAAAAGAGAAGGTATCATCCCGATTTGCAGCGATGGGCAAGAGTGACCTCAAAACAGAGGGCCGGAGAACAACCACTCTGACGTGCTCCTGGGGCCCCAGAGTTTCGGACCCAAGTGCGAAGATAAAGAGGTAAACTAACCAAGACCATTCAAGATTAATTTGATATTATTTACACATTAGTTACATATGCTGGTTTCTCTTCTGACTGCATTAAAACAGAAGGGAAAATTCTCTGCCTCCCAGAAATGAATTTGTCCAAAGCGATGTCTCCCCTTGAATTTGTACAAAAACACTTCACAACCGTGAGAAATCGGTTAGCCCCGCCGGGTTCTCTGGTTAGAAAATGAATAAGCAAAGGAGCCCTGACATTTCATTTCCCTGACATTTTATTTTGTTCTAAGTCCTCTTCTCTGGTTCCTCAAGTACATTTTCTGCTAGGATTCTGTAAACAGACATCAGGATGAGTCAGAACCCATTTAAATGTATTGAGCCTCACAGGTTTGGCGATTTAATTACGTGTTTCACGGCATTTATAAATAGCATACGCTCTCTCTGTGCGTCAGATACCTACGGGGCCGTGCTGGCCGTGTCTCTGGGTTTGTGCGGTGACACCTCAGGCCAGCTTGGGATGCAGCGGGATGGAGAATCCGAGTGTGTTTACACACTTGCTGCAGGGACGTGCGAAGAAGATTGGGGTTTGGTTCTTCCAGGGAGTCTTAATCCCCCAAATCATTCCCAAACGAGAGGCTCGGTGTGTGGTATGAGAATATATGGCGGGGGGGAGCCATCAGCCACAGATCTGGGGCCTGGGTTGGGTGGCCATGGCAGCTGGGCCCGGCAAAGGGACCCACAGACGTCGAGGCTCTCGGGGACCCCCAGGATGTTGTCTGGCGGAAGGGACTGAGTAGCTGATAGGGCGGGCTCAGCCAGGAGGGCTTGGAGCTGCCCATCGGGAGCCCCATCATCAGGGAGAACCCGGCCACCCAATGCTGACACCCTCCTAACAGGAGAGGCCACTCACTACACCCCACGGTGTCAGAGAAGCATAGTTTGTGCCTGGTTCTGAGTGAGGAATATGGGTTTCTGATCATTCCTTCCCAAAGACAGGACTGCCGCTAGCGGTAGCAGGACTGAACTTGTACACGAAGGTTATACGGACCTGGAGAAAGGGGCAGACAGAAGGGAAGGGTTGCTTCACCTCTCCTCTTGTAGCAAGAATGCAGAGAGGGCAGGCGCCGAGCTCCTGTTTGGGAGTCCCTCCTCCTTCCTCCTGCTGTGGATCTCTGGAGCCTCTCCTGCCTCAGGGTGCTCCGCGCTTCAAAGCCCGCAGGGCCGGGCCTTGGAGTATCAGAACCGACGAGCACCGTCCAACGTCTAAGGATGGCCAGTGGTGGGAGCTGGTCAGAGTCACTGGCTGTGACCATCCAGAGTGGAAGAGAGGGAGCGGTTGGTGCAGAGAAGTCCGGAGTCGGCTAGGTGCCTGGCCAAGAAAATACACACTGGGAGCACTTCGGGATGGAAGCGTGCAGTGAGCACGGCATAGTGACGGAGGAGCCAGAAGCCTCCAGAATCAGCAATGCGGGGAGGAGCTGGTCCCGGGAGGGTGTGCGATGACTCGGCTGTCCCGTGGGCAGCCCCTTCCAGTGACCTGTTCGGCAAAGCGAGCTTGAGCACCACGAAACAGTCATCCGAGTCAGCTTTCCTATCTCACTTCTACTCACCCCATCCCGGAATCAGACGGCAGTGATGGCTGCGCAACCTTGTCACTAGCCTGAAACCGCTGAACTGCACACTGCAGAAGGGTAAATTCTACGGTATAAGAAGTGTGTCTCAATAAAAACGTGATTCATCACAAACCGGCTGGAAGCAACTTTAAAAATATTCAACGGTGTAAATTTAAAAATGGAAATCTCTTGATCCCCTCCCTGACCTACACATTCCTCATTCCTACTTCCCTAAGGAAAACCACATTAATACCTTCCAGAAATTCTCTATGACTATAAAAGTATGTATGTGCATATATTTTTTACAGCAGTGGGAGCAAACCGTAAGTAGTATTTTGCAGCTGACGTTTTCATGTAACAACTCTTTCCGTGTCAATACAAATAAACACGCTCAGTTTTTCACTCAGTGCTCAGTGTCCCATTGTCGTGGATTTAAGCAGAACTTTGTCATTTGGGGGCACTTCAACATTTCCCAAATTTTGCTGTGAGACCCTTTATGGAGTGTGCTTATGTCGCCATCTCTGTGCACTTACGTAAGCACACTTGTGGGATGGATTCCTAGAAGGAAAGTTGACAGGACAAAGGACTTGTGTGTTTCAGTTTTGATAGCTAGCTCTAACTGCTTTCCATCAACTGTTCCTAATATCCAGTGCTCCCAGCAGGGCGGGACAGGGCCCAGTGTCACACGCTCCCTGGATTTAAGTCTTGTCCTTTGGAGAAGGTAAAGCATCACTTGATTGCAGGTGGAGACAGAAGATGGGGCACGAGGAGGGGAACCAGCAGCCCAGCATGAGCTGAACTAGGACAGCTCCATTTTTACTTGTCATTCTAATGTAAGGATTTTTGATAAAAAAGTTCTGGTCAAAAAAAAAAAAAAAAGAAAAATCTGAAAACCACTAATTAGGTAGTCATATAAGCCATGCTTCTTCCTGCTTCCAGAGTCTCACCTGGCCCTGCTGTGGCCTCCCAATGGCCCCTACCCAACCTTGCCCCTAGGTGTCCATGACCTGTGAAGTCCTGTCCCACACCGGAGAGAGCCCATCTGGTTAACCTACAGAATGACACAGAGCTGACATCGCGGGCTTTCCAAGCTGTGGTATTTAAAGACACTGCACCTTCTGCCTTACCCTTCTCGATCGCTCACCCTGGAGGAGACGGCCACCATGTCTTGAGGACTGACGAGCAGCCCCATGCGGATTTCAGGGCTTAAGAGCTAGCTTGCCTGCGGCGTGAGAAAACCGTCCTGGCGGCAGCCTTCAGAGCAGCACCAGCCAGCATGGCCTGCGGTGTCAGGACTGACTCTGAGCCGGACCCCCAGCTAAGGCTCTCCCGAACTCCTGACCCGGAGAAGCTGTGTGCCATACCGTTTCTTGTTCAAAGCATCTAAATTGGGGGGGGGGGCGTGATTCGTTATTCAGCAATAGAGGACTCTGTGGTTTGGTGTCCTAGATTCTAAATTTCTGGTTTCATCCCTGGACTTAGACCCACCTTTGATTCTGTTCCACCGGAGGTCCTTGGTGTGTCTTATTAGTTTGGGACACTGGACCCTGTCGACAATACGGCTGCGGCTCAGCCCACATCCTGGAGGGGACCGGAGCTGGTAAGGCACAACTCAGCCCACAGTAAAACTGGACCCTGGTTATTCAGTCACAGTGGTCTTTGAGAAAGCAATTTCATACAACGATAGAAGGATTGAGAAGCCAGACTCCACGGATCTAAGAGTCAGTAAAGGTGAAGAAGGATGGAAACTATTCCTTTCAAGTTGTGAAGAGAAAGAGAAGGGTCTTTCTTTGTGTGTTTGCTTAGGAACATATGCGAGGGGAGTTTACTTCGCAGGAAGAGGAGGAATGAGGGCTTGGGTGAAATTAAAAATGCGAGCTGTAGAGGAGAGCGGATGGAGGTGGGATGCCAAAGAGAAGGCAGTTGGGGCTAGACCCCAGTCACTTCCCCGCATCTGCTCGCTTGTCCAGGACCCGGATCCCAGTAGCCTGGAGAGAACCGGAGAGAACCGGTGTCAGACCGAGGAGCCCACAGGTGAAGGATGGAGGGCTCAATGGGCCATGGCAGAGTCTTACCCAGTTGGAGAACATTGACATAGCGGGGCTCCAATCCACATAGCTTTGTGACTTGAGCTAGAGGACAGACTCAGAAACCCCAAGACAGGACAGAACTCCCCTCCTTAGGACTGCACTTGGCACTCAGTAGGCACTCAGCTGATAGGAGTTGAATGGATGAGCATGTGAAAGTACGGAAGCAGGAAGATCAAGGCTGTGGCTTTACATTTTTCAGTGGCTGAATGTGGGATCCAGGAGGTAAACGGAGTCCTGGGCCTCCAGGATGATAGGTTGGGGGAGGGGCAGGCTCAGGTCTGAGGCTGATTTAAAAAGAGTAACGGGGGGGGGGNGGGGCGCCTGGGTGGCACAGGGGTTAAGCGTCTGCCTTCGGCTCAGGGCGTGATCCCGGCGTTGTGGGATCGAGCCCCACATCAGGCTCCTCCGCTATGAGCCTGCTTCTTCCTCTCCCTCTCCCCCTGCTTGTGTTCCCTCTCTCGCTGGCTGTCTCTATCTCTGTCGAAAAAATAAAAATAAAATCTTTAAAAAAAAAAAAAAAGAGTAACAGGGCCTGAGAGAGAGTCTGTGTGGTGACCATGAGCCCAGGCGCTGGGGTGCCACAGACATGGAACTGCTGGGGCCCTAGAGGCCCGGGTGTGGACTTCTAAGAGCTAATGCCTTTGTTTCCCTCTGGAAGGTCCTTCAGCCCTGGAGAAGCCCTGATTTGTTCAAGACAGTGGTGGCTTTGTGCTTCTCTCTGAAATAAAACTTTTATCCTAAAAGAAAAGGAAAATGTATCCAGCGCAGTATGTCGTCACCCCGGGCTCGGCTCTTCCCAGCGCTGGCAGGGAGGAGTCGGAGGCGACCGTGGTTGGCCAGGGACACCGGAGGCCTGAGCTGCTCATTGCCTTCCCCTTCTGGATTTCTGTTGTAATGCGCGGAAGATACACAGGACATCTAACTCCCAACCTTGGCTTTGCTTTTTTCCCCCTCCCCCCAACCCTTTACGTGTTAGGGAAGACCTGACCAGGTGGCGAAGGAGAGGAAAATCGGGATGAAATTTGCAGAGGTTTGAGGAGAGGAAAATCGGGATGCAATGTGCAGAGGTTTGAGGCATTGTGACGAAGGGCCAAGCGGCCTCCCGAAGGCACAGGTGTGGCCCGGGGCGGGAGGAGGCCCTTCCCTGTGCCTCGGGCTTACTGGGGGGACGCTGGCTTTCCGCGTGCGAAGCCGGCGAGGACAGGGCTGGCTCCCAGGCCCCCTGAGCCGGCGGACCGCTCTGCGCACACGCTGCAGCTTCTCTGACCTCACTCAGCCGGGCGGCTCGGGTCCTAGGGGCCGCCCTGCGCTCCCATCTCTCGGCAGCCTCAGGACATCCTGGCGACAGGCTGCAGCTGTCTGCGCAGGGACCGCGGGAGCAGACCCCGTGCGCTGGAAGAGGTGTGCCCCCGCCCGGCGCTGGGGCGGGAGAGGGGCCTGCTGCTGAAGTGACTGCGGCACTAGAAAGTTTTCATTGCTCTGCCCCGGAGCCTGAGCGAGCGGCCTGCGCTGTCTCTCCAGCCCAAACAAGGCACCCGGCGCGTTCGGCCAGAGCCTCAGAGGCCCCGGGAGCGGCGGGAAGGTCCCGCGGCCACGGCTGCTCCCGGCTCACCTCGGAGCGCTGGGAATGAGGTCACCGCCCGGGAGTCGCCGGGGCGGGGGCCGGCGGGGGCGGGGGATTATTCAAAGGAAAGCGCTGCCTCCCGCGCCCTGGGCGCCGGCGTCAGGACTTTCTGGTTTGTCCTCCCCGCAGGAGGCAGCGGAGAAGAAACAGGCGCCGGGCAGGCTTGCCGCGTGGGGGGCCCGGGGGCCCGGGGTGCCGCGAGGACAGCAGCGCGCGGGCGCGGGGACGCGTTCCCGGGACAATGCAGAAAATGGGAGCCGCGCTCAGCTCCTCCCCCCCGAGGAAGGAGGCGGCGCCGGCAGGCGGTCCGCCCTCTCC
>NC_048231.1:103889207-103896182 GCF_002007445.2 Ailuropoda melanoleuca
GGGGTGGCCCGGAGAAGTGGGCCTGGGTCCCTGGGCCGGTGACCCGTCCTCTCCGCAGCCCCTGCTGGAGGGCTCTGCCCGGCCAGTGCCCAGCACCTCTCGGGGCTCAGTAAGGAAGCCCTGTATATTCACAGCGAACGACCGTCCTACCCCGGAGATCACTGCAATGCACCTGGCTTTCTAGAAGCCGTAAATGAAAGACTCTTGGATTAGAAAGAAAGATTAATGAAGTCATGATGGAGAGGCAGAGAACACAGCAGCATCCACCGACTGAAGACAACGTGTGCAGAAGCAATTTGCTCCTGAAACTCCAAACATGAAATGCTTTAGTACTTCCTGGCAGCCCTTCAGTAGCGAGCAAATAAATATTTCCACATGGAGGAAAATGGTCCTTTGAAATGTAGCTTGTTCTCTTCAAGACAGAAATACAGCAAGGTACGGAGGCTTCAGGGGCAACGTGCCTTATTAATTTTTCCAGTTTGAAAATTGTGTGCCTTTCCATTAGGACTCCTGGATGGTAAACACGGGTTCCCTGGTGAATTGAATTAGTGCGACAACCCGCTTTGCTGGTTCAGGGGACAATAGAGTAACCTCTGGCTGACAAATTACGCCTTCATTGAATGCTTTGAGTACCTATTAAGTTAAAAACAATCCTATTAAAATTTGGGACCCTGCCTCATATTTAATCTGCATGTGTTACTCTTCTCCCATTTCTGAGTTTGTTCCCCAAAGAGTAAAAACACAGTTTTGGCTTGTGTCTCCTATGCTCCGTCTGAATCTGCAACAAACACATAATCAGGTCTAATGTCAAATTAGTGGGTAGCAGGAGAATACCTATCATACGGTATCACACTTCTTTTTTCATACTGACGGCTCTTTTTAAAATAAAAATAAAAATATTCTGACTAAGGTTAGGAACCTATGGCTTAACTCTGATGCTTGCTTGGATTGGAGGGGTTTCCAGTGAGTTTTGAAGCATTGGAAACTTTTCTGCTCTGAGATTTCAGATGAACACTTTCAGCAAAACTTCAGATTACTAAAAGGAAAGTGAATTATGCAGGTACAAAGGAATCATGTTGGATTCAAGTGAAATCCATTCACTTCTTTGTTCTGTAAATATTTATTGAATGCCTGTTTTGTGTAAGGGGCCGCCTCCTCCCTAAAGGCCAGGATTCCCCGGGTGAATCAGACCCTCGTGGCAGATCTGCACATTGGCCCTGTGTGTTCAGTGTGGACGCCTCCAGCTCATCCAAGATGGTGGTGTGACTACAGCGGGTTTACAGTTCTCAGCAGGCTTGTTGTTGTTGTTGCTGTTTTCAATCAGACTCCAACTGCTTGTTTAATCTAAATTTTAACACTAACCTAGAGCTGTCTAAAACATGTTATTGGCATTTAACAGATGATAAATATAGTGTCTTGGTTGCAGGGAAAGAATAAAAAATCCTGGTGTCCCCTTTCTTCAGTGCTTGCTGGTCTGCGACTATCAGTGTCCCTGGCTCATTAATGAAGAAGGTTCTCTCCCCTCCTCCCTCCTGCCCTCATTCCTATAATGTAAACAGCTACTAATCGCTCCTATCCCTCTTTGTTCAAACAAACAATAGCCTTTATAACTAAGAAGAAAATTAGTATCAGGTGAAAGCCTCATTTTAGGGTGCTTAAAGCTTTTTCTTTTTTCCAGAAGAACAAAGTACAACAGTAATCTGGAGAAGAAGAATTCACATTCAAAGTTTAGAAAGCAACAGGACAAAGGTCTGTCTTTAATGATGCATAGACACACTTGTGATTGAATTTTAAATATTTTTCTTTTCTTCTCTTTAACTTCCTAACTGAAAAGCTGCAGCACAGGGGAAAGAGGGTGGTCAAAGGTCTGGGGAGTCAGAAACCCCCCTGGTTGTGGTACGACCCACTGGCTTTGTTGCATTGAAGGCAGGGCCTTAGAAGTGGGGGGTTGGGTTTCCTCACCAAATTAGGGGATTACATTTATAAATGTCACAGTAGTGCTTGGAAATGAAAGATGAAGGGCAACACGCCGGAGTCCTGGATTCCTTTCCAGGGGAGAAGGAATCTCTTCCTGCTTGAGCTCCAGTGTGGGAAGAAGCAACAACTGATTTGAAACTTAAATCCCTGGGAGATGAAGGAGAGACTATAAACATCTTAAACTATTCTATGAAATGAATGCACTTCAGGTCTAAACTTCCAGAATAATCCATCGACGTGCATGTCTGTCCGTAAGCCCGAAAGACGGTGTTGTTGCGCTTTTATAATTTTGTTCTTTGTGTCTTGAACAATTATTATCTGAAAGCCGTCCAAACAGGACAAGAGAGCGGACCCCTGCTCCTGAGCGTTGCGAGTCTGAGCGGCATTGTACTGCGACCCGTCCCGTCGTCTTCCGGCTCGTGGTAGGACCCGATTTACTCTCCTGGTAGCCTAATATACCAATTAAAAAGAGAGATTGAGAAAGAGGGAAGATTTTTTTGTGCTAGTGAAATTGAGCAACTCAGAGATGCAAGTATCCTTCATTTCTTCAAGGCACAGAGACTGACGAGACGTTACAGGAACTGCGTTTGGTTCAGTGGGAAATACGGGCTCAGCGAGGAACGGACTCTCACACCTTATAAATGCTTTTATACATTTGGAATGAAGAGAAGCCCCAAATTGGAAAGGAGGCGGGTGAAAAGAAGAGCGAAAAGGAGGAGGTCTGTGTCGTGACCGTTAATACCGCAGGATGACCCTTTGGCCGAACAAAGGTGGTGTCTGGCTGATGACACAGACTGTTGCAGGCCATCTGGGCCTTGTCCCTTCAGCGCTGGTCTCGTCGTAAGTCTAAATGTGTGAGCCTGAAATGCTACACATGGGCCTCTGGCATCCAGAAGTTTCAGGCTGCACAAAGCCAGGGCCACCATCTTCCCAGGTAGAACCCATTTTGATCTTTGGTTCATTGGGGACCAGGAGGCCAATCACAGGATGGGGGGGCTTTCACCCGGATTTCCCCTCCCAGCAGTGGCCAGAGCATTTGGAAAGGCCCCGTGGCTCGTTCCCATTCTTCATGGGAGCCAAGCTGGGCCAGAGCAGCAGCTATGGCTAGCAGCCTGCGGACGTGGGAACGGGGATGGAAAAGAAAAAAACAGGAGGAGTTGGGAGAAAAGGAGAAGTTTCCTTTTATGCTGCACGTTGGGTCTCTGCTTTGGATAGTTCTAAGACTTTCCAAAGCCTTTCTTCTGGTTCAGGAACAGGGCTGTGCCTCTTGCTCTCTGCTGTTCCTTGCAGCGGGGAGGGGGCTGCCGAGGGGACAGTGTGGCACTCTGTAGGCAGGAAGATGCTCTCCTGTGCCACCTTCCTTCCGAGGCATAGACTGCAAAGTCTGCGTCTCAGAACTTGTTAGAAATGCATATTCTCACTTCTCAACCTGGACTTACGGATTGGAAATTCTGGGGGTGGCACCCCGCACCCCAAGCAATCTCTGCTCTAACAGTCCCACCGGTGATTCTCATGCAAGCTACCTGCATAAATTGCTGAGTCCCATCCCTGGAGGTCGTGATTAAATTGGCCTAGGTATAGCCTGGGCACTGGGGTTTTGCAAGCTCCCCGGGTGACTCTCGTGTGCAGCCAAGGTTGACAAACACGCCTCCAGAGCCATGCCTTTCCGAAGACCTTCCTGCGGGGACGGAAAGCCCCTAGGCACCGTCCACCATGGGAGCCAAGCCCGTGGCCCCTGGGCACTCGAGATGTGGCCCCAGCAACTGAGGAGTGGAGTGATAAATTTTATTTAATTCCGATTCATTTAAATCTAAATAACTGCAGGGCCCGTGGAAAGTGCCCTGGACAGTGAGCCCTAGAGCTGCGGAGAGATGTCAGCGCTTCCCTGCAATGGATTTGGAAATCCAAAGGCCTCACCGAGTTACAGATTTAAGGAGATAAGAAAGAAGATACACAGAGTCCTGGGATTATTTTTAAATCTGCATGTGGTGATAAATAGATAAAAAAACTGTGTGGGGCCATGGACCTCCTTGCTGGCTCCTCCCCATCAGACCCAGAGTCCTGGCAGCGGCCTCTCCGGCTTCTGAGAACACGCAAGTACGCAAGGGATGGTATTTAAAAATAAGATTCTGGAGCTCTACCCCAGACACTGCTGTCCCACAGGTCTGCGTTGGGGCCCTGGAAACTGCATTTTTGGCAAATGGACTGCTAAATCTGACGCCCCGAGTTTCGGGCATCCCTGGGAACGGGCAGACGAGTCTCACTGAGTCACTTTACAAAGAAGAAAGGGAAGTTAAGATTGAGAGTCCCTCTGTCCATCTCAGAAAGCTGGAGTTACTACTCCTGAGTGTGGTGAACCTTGATTTGGGACATCTCTGTGTAAGTCTTTCAGGAATCCAGCAAACTTTAGAGGTCACTCTGTTTGTGAGATTGTGCTAGGCCGGGGTAAATCGGTGAACCAGATTCAGCCCAGCCTTTTCGCCACTATTGGAAACACACTTCATGTTGACCTGGAGTTGGCATCACTGCTCGAGGACGCACTGCTCTGGGGGGTGGTTGCTGCAGTCCCAACCAGCGCCTGACTTACCCTCCTTCCCACACCCCACACGCACGCACGAGGGGTGTTGTTTAGTTAGTGGCCACAGCTGTGAACTATTTGTGGGCTCAGCCTTCCCCTCCCGGGTTATAGAAAGCCTTGGCCCAAAACGTGGGGCCCCATAACTGTCTGCTGCGCCTTTTAATAATAGAAGTTGCCATTTATTCAGGGCTTCCCGTGTGTGAGGCGATTCACATACGTGACACGTGTCGGGACAGTGTGGTGTGTTGTTCAAGCTGAAACACTTCTGAGAGTCAATGTGGACAATATCAAAATTACACCAGGCAGCAGGGACCTTCTGAGAAACTGGCATACCCTGTCCCACTGTTGCCAGGGGGATGGGGACTATGAGGTCACAGCTGGGCGGGGCCAAGACCCCAGTTCAGGTCTGTATGACTCTGGACCAGGTTGAATAGTGTCCCCACACATTCTCGTCCACCCAGAACCTCAGAATGTGATCTTATTTGAAACAGGGTCTTTGAAGTTGTAATTAGTCAAAACAAGCTCTTACTGGATTTGGGTGGGGTTGGGGGGGGGCTACATCCAATCACCAGGGTCCTTTTTTATTTAAGGTTGTATTTATTTATTTATTTTGAGAGACAGAGAGCGCGAGCACACGAGCAGGGGGAGGGGCAGAGAGACAGAATCTCAAGCAGACCCCCCACTGAGCATGGAGCCAGATTCGGGGTTTGATCCCACAGCCCTGAGATCAGGACCTGAGTGAAACCCGCTGAGCCACTCAGGCGCCTCCAGTGACCAGTGTTCCTATAAGAAGAGAAGAAGAGAGCCAGAGATCCCGGGAGGAGGCCAGGGGGTGATGGCGGCCAGGACAGAGACGCCTCTCCAGGCCAAGGGACACCAGGGATTGCCAGAGCCCCCAGAAGCCTGGAGAGAGATGGAGAACGGACTCTCCTTCAGGGTCTTAGAAGGAGCTGATGCTGTTGACACCCTGATTTTGGACTTCTGGCCTCCAGAGCAGCACGAGAATACATTTCTGCTGTTTGAAGCCCCCGGGTGTGGTGTTTTGTTGCAGCCACAGGAAGCGGGTGGAGATGCAAAGCCCACTCCCCCGTCCTCGCTACGTCCTCGTACGGTCTGGTACGACAGGTGCACAGGGCCTGGGTCGGGGGTCTGTTAACCAACAAGTCCTCAGATTCCTCAGAACGAATATTTTGGAAGCCCTCACGTGTAAGGATGTCCCGCTGTTGGAGACGCTGGCTGAAGGCCAACAGGACGGTAGAAAGACATTGTACACGTCTGTTTGGGCCCCTCGAGCAGCTGCAGGACTGTGACTGTGGCCTCTAGGAGCATTTCCTTTCTGGATGTCATAGACATACCTGTGAGCAAACTAATTCCCACTGTCCTCGGGCTCCCCTGCCCCCGCCGTGTGCGGTAGCTGAGCGCAGTGTAGTCCGCAGGCCAGGACAGCGGAAATGCGCCAGTAGAACCGAGGATGGAGCAGCCTCCCGGCATCCAGGGCCACACGGGCGGCCACCATGGACGCTTTGGGCCATCGCCCATTGGAGAGGGAGTGAGCGCATTTTTTGCCTGAAATAAGGAGAATGGCACGGTGTAAAGTTGTTGTTACTCTTGGAAATGAATGTCGGGCAAAGAGCGTGTGTGTCTGTGTGTAAATCTAGTGAGGCCGATGGTGTGGATTCCACAGGCATCTGTCATTCCCGGTGTCTTGGCAGAATCCACCAGGCGGGCCGCGTCAGTGGGTCCAGTGACAGGCAGTGACCCTCCCTCTCTTGCCCCTTGTGGTCTGAACTTGGGCATCGGACCTTGGAGGCACCTGCTAGAGGCTCCCACGCAGATCCTTGACTCACTGGCAGGAAGTGACACTGGGAGTCTGCTCACAGTCACTGTATTGTTGTCCGGTGTTAGAATCTCAGCCAGACTTCTCATGCAGAGAGAGAGCCGTGCTGTTTCCTGCTCTTTGACCTCCCAGAATTCCGGAGTTCCTGGCAGCCTTCTGTGTCCTCAGTCCGTTCTGGGAGCCTCCCCCCACTCGACATCAGCCCAGCGAATTTCTTGCGCTGAAGTCAGCCAGAACAGTGATGGGCGCCGTGGTTCTGCGCGGGCAGCTCGAGGGGGGAACAAGGGAGGAAGCGGCCACGCTGCAGGGCGAGCTGGTTTGATCCTGAGGGCAGGCTGCCCGCGGAAGGCGTGTGCCTGCTTCCCTCTTCTATTTTCCAGGGCACAACCGGGAGAAGTTTAGTGGCGGCTCATTTTACAGGGAAGCAAACGGTTTCCTCGATTGAAAGACCTGGGGTTGCCCTTAACCCCCACCATCTTGGTTTCTTCCTGTCCAGAGAGGGTGCCAGCGGCACCGTTGCCCCTGCTGCTGACTCAGAACCTGTTCACCTGGGCAGTCAAAGGCTAGAAGGTGTTAATAGAAG